>NC_090650.1:410530638-410830638 GCF_040937935.1 Hyperolius riggenbachi
CACTATACACACACACACGATACACACACGATACACACACACACACACACACACACCACACTATACACACACACTATACACACACACTGTACACACACACACACACACTATACACACACCCACACACTATACACACACACACACCACACTATACACACACACTATACACACACACACACACTATACACACACACTATACACACACACACACACACACACACACTATACACACACACTATACACACACACACACACTATACACACGCACTATACACCACACACACCACACACACACACACACACCACGATAGTTAATCCAGGGATGCGGCTACTTCTGTTAACTAGGAGGCACACACACTATACACACACACACCACACACACTATACACACACACACACACACACACACTACACACACACACACACACACACACACACACACACACACACACACACACACACTATACACACACACTATACACACACACACACACACTATACACACTATACACACACACACTATACACACACACCACACACCACACACACACTATACACACACACTATACACACACACACACACGATAGTTAATCCAGGGATGCGGCTACTTCTGTTAAATAGGAGGCACACACACTATACACACACACCACACACACTATACATACACACACACACACACACACACACGATAGTTAATCCAGGGATGCGGCTACTTCTGTTAAATAGGAGGCACACACACTATACACACACACACCACACACACTATACACACACACACACACACACACACACGATAGTTAATCCAGGGATGCGGCTACTTCTGTTAAATAGGAGGCACACACACTATACACACACACACCACACACACTATACACACACTACACATACACTACACACACACACACACACACACTATACACACACACACACACACACACACACTATGCACACACACCACACACACACACACACACACTCACGATAGTTAATCCAGGGATGCGGCTACTTCTGTTAAATAGGAGGCACACACACTATACACACACACACCACACACACTATACACACACTACACACACACTACACACACACTACACACACACACACACACACACACACACACACTATGCACACACACCACACACACACACACACGATAGTTAATCCAGGGATGCGGCTACTTCTGTTAACTAGGAGGCACACACACTATACACACACACACCACACACACTATACACACTACACACACACTACACACACACACACTATACACACACACTATAGACACACACACACACACACACACACACACACCACTATACACACACACTATACACACACACTATACACACACACACACACTATACACACACACTATACACACACACACTATACACACACACACACACCACACTATACACACACACTATACACACACACTATATACACACACACACACACTATACACACACTATACACACACACACACACACACTATACACACACACACACACACTATACACATACACTACACACACACACACACACACACACACACACACACACACACACACACACACCACGATAGTTAATCCAGGGATGCGGCAACTTCTGTTAACTAGGAGGCACACACACTATACACACACACACCACACACACTATACACACTACACACACACTACACACACACACACTATACACACACACACACTATACACACACACACACACACACACTATACACACACACACACACACACACACACACACACACACACTATACACACACACACACACACTATACACACACACACACACACCACACACACAACACACACACACACACACACACACCACACACACACACACACACACACACACACTCACACACACACACACACACACACACACACACACACACACACACACACACACACACGATAGTTAATCCAGGGATGCTTAACTTCTGTTAACTAGGAGGCACACACACTATACACACACACACCACACACACTATACATACACACACACACACACACACACACACACGATAGTTAATCCAGGGATGCGGCTACTTCTGTTAAATAGGAGGCACACACACTATACACACACACACCACACACACTATACACACACACACACACACACGATAGTTAATCCAGGGATGCGGCTACTTCTGTTAAATAGGAGGCACACACACTATACACACACACCACACACACTATACACACACACACACACACACGATAGTTAATCCAGGGATGCGGCTACTTCTGTTAAATAGGAGGCACACACACTATACACACACACACTATACACACACTACACATACACTACACACACACACACACACACACACCACACACTATACACACACACACACACACACACACTATGCACACACACCACACACACACACACACACACACACACACTCACGATAGTTAATCCAGGGATGCGGCTACTTCTGTTAAATAGGAGGCACACACACTATACACACACACACCACACACACTATACACACACTACACACACACTACACACACACACACACACTATGCACACACACCAGACACACACACGATAGTTAATCCAGGGATGTGGCTACTTCTGTTAACTAGGAGGCACACACACTATACACACACACACACCACACACTATACACACTACACACACACTACACACACACACACTACACACACACACACTATACACACACGACACACACACACACACACACACACCACTATACACACACACTATACACACACACTATACACACACACACACACTATACACACACACACACACACACTATACACACACACTATACACACGTACACTATACACACACACATACACCACACTATACACACACACACTATACACACACACTATATACACACACACTATATACACACACACACACACACACACTATACACACACACACACACTATACACACACACACACACACACACACTATACACACACACTACACACACACACACACACCACGATAGTTAATCCAGGGATGCGGCAACTTCTGTTAACTAGGAGGCACACACACTATACACACACACACCACACACACTATACACACTACACACACACTACACACATACACACACACACACACACACACACACACACACACACACACACACACACACACACACACACACACTATACACACACACACACACACACTATACACACACACACACACTATACACACACACACACACACACACTATACACACACACTACACACACACACACACACACACACACCACGATAGTTAATCCAGGGATGCGGCAACTTCTGTTAACTAGGAGGCACACACACTATACACACACACACCACACACACTATACACACACACACACACACACTACACACATACACACACACACACACACCACACACACACACACACACACACACACACACACACACACACACACACACGATAGTTAATCCAGGGATGCTTAACTTCTGTTAACTAGGAGGCAAGACATTTATAAATTAAAAACATAGGGTGTTTTATTATTTGTTATTTTCTTTCCTTTTTTTGTAAGATGTATTATATTACATGTATAATGCTTAGATAGAAAGGTTTATTCTTTTTCTTGAAACTGTGGCTAGAAGTTAGAATTTCTTCTGAGTTTTGCACACACATACAATTTACATTAATGTCTAATGCTGGGGGCACACGATGCGTTTTTTCGGTCGATTTTCCGTCCGATCGATTTCCGATTCGATTCTGTTATCTTTTCTTATATATTTCCAATCACTTCTATGAGAAATCATTCAGAAAAAAAATAGAAAATAAGATCGGACATGTCAAAAATTATCTATCAAACCATCTAACACACAATTGTATGGTGTGTACCCAGCATAAAGGTGCCCACTAATGATACAATTTGCCAAACGATCCTTTACGAACGATTCTTCGTATGAATGATCAGTAATGATCGCTGGGGACCGCTAAAAATCTCCTAACCAATCTGATCAGATTCACGGATCGATCCGAAAAAGTATCGACCCTGCCATACCAAATCTAGCAGTATTTGCATAAATTAGCATTCAGGTGGGAGGCTCGGGCTGAAATTAATTGCATGAATTGGTCTAACATGCTTGGTTGATCGTGTGTGCAGAGGTAACAAAGAGCGATATCGGGACGAGCAATATACAATGAGACCCCCGACGCTGTCTCCCCTAATGTGTAATGTACCCCCCCCATTGCCCAGTGCACTATACATTACCTGTCCACGGCTGCCACTCGTCCTCTGCTGGCTCCACGTGCACTCCTTGCTCCATACACGCATGCCACGTGGATGCCGGAGTAAGGGTGTGGGTGTGTGTCCTTACATGTGCCTGCATGTCCGTCGGCAGCCACCAGGGGCGCGTGTATTGAGTAAGCAGTGCGCCCGGAGCCAGCAGAGGACAAGCAGCAGAAAGATAATGTATAAGCACTGGGTATTGGAAGGAGGGCCTCATTACACTTTAGAGGGGCAGCAGCGAGACGGCGGATGCGGCGCAAAAGGCTGATTCCCAAGAGATTTCAGCATGAAATCGATCGGCAATCGGCTTGCAGTGTATGGGCAGCCAACACATCTCTCCCTGTTTAGATTCGATCGGAGAGAGATTTGTCTCTTGGTCAAATCTGCCCATCATCGCCAGATGTATGGCTACCTTTACTGGATTATCTACATGCTTCTTTCTGGTGTGATTTAGACACTGCTGCAGCCAAATAGACCTGCAGCGCTGCCAGGTAACTAGTATTGTTTAACAGGAAATAAACAGGAAATCAACATGGCAGCCTCCATATTCCTCTCACTTCAGGTCATCAGGTGTCCTTTAAAGTAAAAGTTTCAAGTTAAATGGTAGACCTGAAGTTTGGTTCTCTTGGTAACTTCTCTTTTCCCGAGAAAGTCAGCTCTGCCGGCATCGAGGAGACGACCGACTGCTTTTATTCCGTCATTTAATTCCTCTTCAGTGCCTCCAGTTCTACCTGTTATAGCTCCCATATATTTAAAGTACCTCTCCAGGCAAAAGTCTCATTTGCCCGCTGCCTCGCTTCCCCTCCCTGTGGAGCAGCAGTTTGAGAAGAAAGTTTTAGAACAGTTGAAAGTGCATTACTTTTAGGCTAGTCGCACGGATATGTGAGCTGCAAGCTGACGTCTGTTTTGTAGTGGACTGACTCTATTCTCTGGGGAGCCTGCTATCCATTTCCCTCCTTCCTCTGCAGTCTGACCCACCTCCCTCTAGTAAAGCAGGGTTGTCAGCCACAAAATCGAATTCTGTTTACCCACTGCTCTGTGTTTATTACGCAGCCTGCAATCTAACCCTGCATTGCAATAGAATCATACATGTTTCTGTTGTAATAAATCTTATCTCAGTTAGTTTGGCTCTATTTGGTACATTGCTGAGGAGAGGGAAGCTTGTCATATCTCCTCCCACATTCCTGCTTCTCATGGATTGGCTGAGGGCAGTTCAGTGTGACAGGCTGAAAAGGGAAATACACCTCACCCCTGTGCAGAAGCTGCTGAAATATGATCTATGCTGTGCTCACATGTGTTTACATAGCAAGTTAAATATGACAGTGCAGTTTCTAGGAGAAAAAAAGGGTAAGGGTGGAAGTAACAGATGAAACCGTTTCCTTTTTATTTACTATATAAAATTCACTGAAATCAAAATATGAACATTACAACATATCTGTTATGTAAGTAGAACAAGTATTTATCTACTTATATATGTGTTTTTTCCTGGAATAGTAAGGCTGGGGGGGCAAAGGTGGCACATTAGCTGGCTGGTGGGGCTCATTTGGGTGATCAAAATCGATGTTTATATGGAGAGCTTTAGATATTTTTTTTTATGCCTATTTTTTTTTTTTTTTGCCTAATTAAGGCTAACTAGTTCAGCAATGATAGCAACTAAATGCTAACATCACAAACACAACGCAAAGGCTTTTGAGCAGAGCAGATTGTCCAAATGATGGTGCTATTATGGAAGAAACGTTAACTACAAGTGTACTTTGTTAGTAGGCTGGCATGCTTTAATACTTGCTCGCAAGCTGCTTCTTTGCGGTCAGATAACAGACAAATCATTCCAGCCCCCAGCCTGTGTCTAACACAAGCTAGAGGAGGGAGAAGAGGAAGGAAGGAGAGGAGCACTGTGTGTAATTCCCTTTCTTAGTAGCTAAGCATTGCTGCAGACTAGAGCTTGTCTTTTATAGACAGGAAGTTTTGAATCAGAATAATACCATTTATTGGCTAATTTCAGACTCTATTCCTGGTGACTGGCAATGTTGGGACACACAACCAGAAGGATGTGCAGAGATTTGTTTAAAAATGTACCGTATTTTTCACTGTATAAGACACACTCCCCCCCCCCCCCCCCAAAAAAAAAATGGAGAGAAAAAGTCCCTATGTCTATATACGGCAAAGGCAAGGTATCCCCGACTTATGAACGCTTGCCGATACGATCCGCCGCCTTGTAGGGGATCCCCTGCATGTGTGCCTGTACTCCCTGCATGTCTCTGCTTCCTCCACTGTGTCTTCTGCTCCCCCTATGTGTGTAGCAGCAGCTGGCTTACCTAATACATGGCGCCCGCGGGGATTGCAGACCTCCTTCTCCTCCGCACTTCCCCCTCTAGTGTTGGCTTTTGCCGATGACGCGATCAGCACAAGCTATTCACTAGAGCAAGCCACATGGAGGAGAAGGTGGTCTGGTTTGCAATCTCCCAGTGGGCACCATTTATTAGGTAAGCCGGCTGCTGCTGCTCACCTGGGGGGAGCAGGAGACACGGGAAGGAAGTGGGGTGTGTGGGCTCTTTGCACACGCTGGGACACAGGAGGACACATGGGGCACACAGGAGGACACATGGGGGATACAGGAGGACACATGGGGATACAGGAGGACACATGGGGGATACAGGAGGACACATAGAGTGGGAATATGTACATGATGCTCCTGGAACTTGGATGCACCAGGTTTCGTATAATTTTTTTCCCACCTGGTTTTTGCTCTCTATGCCCAGGTGCGTCTTGTATTCCGGATCGTCTTCTATTGCGGAAAATACAGCAAGTGTCATCCAGATACATTACAAGGGATCTTGCAAGGATTGTGAGGTATATATGGCAAATAGATAAGACTCTTGGCTTGCTTAAAGAGTAACTGTTAGGCTAAAAAAGGTCATTTAAACCCCTATTCTCCTGTGTTAAACAGTTTAGAAGGAAGCCAAAAAGGCAATACTGAAGTTAAAAATCTCTCTTACTTTTTTGTTGGCTGAATAGCAATCCTCTTTATCCCCAGGCTGCTAAGGAGGCCGCAGGCTGCATAACAGATGTTGCAGAGCATGCTGGGAGGGTTTTTTTTCTCCCTACTGCCCTCCTTGGTCCTCCCCTTCATTTCCCTATCCCGCCCTAATTATTTACTGCAGCCTGATTGGCTGCTTCCTCCCTCCCTCCTTCCCCATCCACGCAATTGTTTTTTTCTGCCATGACATCGCGATCGCTACAAACCCCCCGCCCCCGTGAATGATATCCCGATCGCCCACACCCCAACCCCCCGCGCGAGTGGCATTACGATCGCCCGCAATAGAACGGCCCCCCTCGCGAATAACATCACGATTGCCCGCAAGTACACCCCCCGCGAATGACCTCAGGATCGCCCGCACCCTATAACCCCCCCACCCCGCGAATGACTTCACTATCGCCTGCACCCACCCCGCCCCCCGCGACTGACAGGACAATCACCCTCACCGCACCAGTCCCTCTCCCACCCAGACTGAGACCACGATCGCACGCAACCCCCCCGCAGACTGACAACATGATTGTCCGCGCCCCCTGCCTCCCCCCAAATGACAGCGAGGTCGCAGGCAACCCCCCCACCCCGACATGATCGCTTCACCCCCGCTGAGTGCCATACAATATGCCCCTGTTAGAACAGAGACTGGTGGGAGTGTCTGAGGGCTGGGACTTGGGAGGGCTAAAGAATAATAAATCAGGAATCAGGGTAAGGAGGATATTACATCAAAATTGGCTTCAGACAAGAAAGTCAAAGATGGAACCTGCCATGAACTGTCAGGAGCATCAATCTCTGCAAATACTATATAAAAATTCTGTGAAATCCAAACGAGGACAGTGAAATGCATATGTAATGTAAGTACAGCCAATATTTAGCTACTGATATATGTGTTTTTTTTCTCTGAGACCCCATACCTAACAGCTCCTCTTTAACACCTACATAGGCTACATAGGCTCAGGCTGACATGGAGAATTTTTTTACAGACCCTATCCTGTTCAGTGTACGCTACTGGAGCCGGGAAACAGTTATCTGTATGCGACGCCACTGTTTTTAACTAAGAGAAAGAATGAATTAGGTATTTGGAATACAAATAATACCACAGTAGTCACCTCACCACTGAGCATCCCATCACCAGAGAAGTTACTGACAGAGATGTCGCTCAGCCCATGCCTCCGAGAGAATTCGCTGATATGAGACTTGGGCGCAGGATACAGCCGATATACAGCTTACCCTTCTCCTGCACAAGTCCCGGCGGCGTTAATTACTATTCCCCCTCTAGGTCCAGGTGGATGGTGGGGAATGATGTAATTCTGCTTCCTGCTATTGTTGGCGGCCAAATTACAGTGTTTTAAAAGTAACTTCAGCTCCGTCTTCTGACAGCGCGCCGCTATTGCCGTAATGCCTATTACTGTCCATGGTGGCGCCGGCTGCGCCCAAATCTCCTGCGCTGCATTTGCAGTGTTCGCATTCCCTTGTAGGGGGAAGCAAAATTAACTACAGTT
Organism: Hyperolius riggenbachi; assembly: GCF_040937935.1. Classification (NCBI taxonomy): domain Eukaryota; kingdom Metazoa; phylum Chordata; class Amphibia; order Anura; family Hyperoliidae; genus Hyperolius; species Hyperolius riggenbachi. The sequence goes on from NC_090650.1 coordinate 410,539,453, forward strand.
TTTTTCAACGATTTTACCTCCCCATAGAAATGTGGTAGTAGCTGTGGCCTGCTCCTCTCATCCGCTCTCCTGCTCCTGCTGGGGTATGTAATCTAGCTACGATGCTGCTTCTTGCAGCTTATTAGCGAAGCGTATGAAGCCCCCGTCACTCATGCAGGCATTGTTGTGGTCATCTCTGTGGCTGTTCACCACACAAGCCTCCTACGCATCACATGACAGAGGTGACATTACACAGCAATATATAGATATAAGAAGCATTTCTGTTGCTGAAACCAGGATAATTAACATAAAAATGTGTTTTCTGATTTTTTTTTTATATTCTGTTATGACTCGATATAGGTCCTCATAAATACCATAGCAACTGGCTGGCCTACATTTTAGGTGACATATTTAGTTGACTCATGGCTCCCTGTGTGAAGAAGTAGGCCTTTGGTCACAAAATACATCACAATCTTTTTCCACTGAACGCTTCTCAAAATAGCCACTTACACGTTTATTATTTATTTATTGTATTTATAAAGCGCCAACATATTACGCAGCGCTGGACATTAGTTTAGGTTACAGACAATATTTAGGGGTGACATACAGCAATACGACAATACAGGAATACAAGAAAACCAGATCACACAGCACAGTATGAGTACAAGGTAATGCTTAGTCAGTCACTGGATTGAGCATGGAGATTAGGCAAGTTAGGTTCACTCAGATGCCTAGCATGGGTTCACAGTAATGGAGGTGCATGATCAGGTAGGACACAAAAGGAGGAGGACCCTGCCCAAAGGCTTACAATCTAGAGGGAGAGGTAAGGAGAGGTAGGGACACGAAAGGTAGGGAACCAGAGTTCAGCTGCAGGTTTAGAGCACTTGTGAGGAGGGGTAGGCCAGAGAGAAAAGGTGTTTTGAGGGCTTTCTTGAAGATGTTGAAGGAGGGGGCTGCCCTAATGGATGGAGGTAGGGAGTTCCATAATGTTGGAGCAGCTCTTGAGAAGTCCTGGAGGCGTGCATGGGACTGGGTGATGCGGGGGGCAGTTAGGCAAAGTTCATTGGAGGAGCGAAATGAGCGGCTAGGTGTGTACCTCTGAGTAGGATCGGAAATGGAGGTTGGACAGGTTTTGTGGACAGATTTGTAGGTCAGACACAGTATCTTGAATCTGATTCTGGACTGGATAGGAAGCCAGTGGAGGGTTTAAAGGAGGGGATCCACCGTTGCGGAGCGATGGGAGGAGTGGATAATTCTGGCTGCTGCATTCATAATGGACTGCAGTGGGGCTATTCAGGTCATAGGCAGACCAGACAGAAGGGCATTGCAGTAGTCAAGGCGGTAAATTATGAGGGCATGGATGAGGAGTTTGGTGGTGGCAGAGGTCAGGAAAAGGCGGATCTTGCAGATGTTGCAGAAGGTGAAAGTGGCAGGACTTGAGGATTTGGATGTGGGGAGTGAAGGAGAGTGCGGAGTCCAGGGTGACACCCAGACAGCAGGCTTGAGGTAGGGCAAATGGTAGTGTGGTTAACAGTGACATGCACATCTGGGAGGGTAAGGGATGGCCGGGGTGGGAAGATCATAAATTCAGTTTTGTCTAGATTTAGTTTCAGGAACCTAGCGGACATCCAGGAGGAGATGGCTGATAGGCAGGCCGCAGGAGGAGACCTTGTCCATGGTAGTGGTGGATATGTCAGGGGTGTAGAGGTAGATCTGGGTGTCATCTGCATACAGATGATAGTTAAAACCCATGGAGGAGATAACCTTCCACATCAATGATGTTGCATATAATTGTGATAGATAATCAAGGCCGGATTTATACTTTTTGTGCCATGTACTGCCGCATCTCGCATCTATATTCAAGCTTGTATCATTTAACTTTATAAGTTAGCCATTAAAAGGTATTACTTTTACAAGACTTTGTTTTTTTCTTCCTACATAATTTGTTTGGCTAGCACGGTACAGAAACATTTTAACTACTATCACTTTATCTACACAGTTCTAATTAAAATGGTCTGGACTCTAGCACCATACAAAATAAAAGGGATACAGATGGAGACATCAAACTTGGAGAAGGACTTAGGAGTACTCATTGACAACAAGTTAAATAATCGTATTCAATGCCAAGCAGCTGCAGCTAAAGCAAATACAATTTTGGGATCCATTAAAAGGGAAATAAAAACTCGAGATGCTAGCATAATATTGCTCCTGCTTAAAGAGAAACTCCAACCAAGAATTGAACTTTTTCCCAATCAGTAGCTGATACCCCATTTTACATGAGAAAGACAATGATTTTCACAAACAGACCATCAGGGGGCGCTGTGTGACTGATTTTGTGCTGAAACTCCTCCCACAAGAGGCTCTGAATACCGCGGTACTGCTGGCAAACTGCCACAATGTAACAATGTTCAGAGACAGGAAATAGGTTATTAGCTGTCTGTAACAGACAGAGCAGCTAGAGATAGCTAAATAACCTGCCCACAGTAAAAATGTCACCATGTAATACATGTCAGAATGTGAATCTGGGAGAGGAAAGATTTTACAATGAGCAAACACTGACTAAATCATTTATACATAATTATGGTAAAAAATGAAGCACTTTTTTTACTACATTATTTTCACTGGAGTTCTTCTTTAACTCTCTAGTAAGACCACATCTGGAATATGGAATTCAGTTCTGGGCACCACATTACAGGAAAGATATTGCAGTTTTAGAGCAGGTGCAGAGATGAACAATAGAACTGATTCCAGGGATGGAAGGTCTCAATTAGCAGGAAAGGATAGATAAAAATGTGATTATTTAGTCTGGAGTAAAGACGCCTTATGCCAGGTACACAACATACAATTTTCTGGCAGATTTAACTGAATTCCGACAAATTTATCAACTTTCCGATCGTTTTTCTGATCAATTTTCATAGAACTGAATGAATATCGATCGGAAAAAGATTAAAAAAAGATCGGAAAATGAAAAAATCGATTGAAATTCAGATCGGACATGTTGGAAATCATTGAGTTGGCAGGTAAATCTGCCAGAAAATTGTATGGTGTGTACCTAGCATTAGAGGAGATCTAATTAACATGTATAAATACATCTGAGGGTAATATAAAGGCTTGCCAAATAAGCTTTTTGTTCCTAGGCTTGTGCAAAGGACTATGGGACATGATCTTCGTATGGAGGAAAAACGGTTTAGCCATTTATTTAGGAAAGGGGTCTTTACAGTAAGAGTTATTAAAATGTGGAATGTATTACCACAGGAAGTAGTTATTGCAAATGTTATATCTGCGCTTAAAGAGAATCTGTATTGTTAAAATCGCACAAAAGTAAACATACCAGTGTGTTAGGGGACATCTCCCATTACCCTCTGTCACAATTTCGCTGCTCCTCGCCGCATTAAAAGTGGTTAAAAACAGTTTTTAAAAGTTTGTTTATAAACAAACAAAATGGCCACCAAAACAGGAAGTAGGTTGATGTACAGTATGTCCACACATAGAAAATACATCCATACACAAGCAGGCTGTATACACTCTTCCTTTTGAATCTCAAGAGATCATTTGTGTGTTTCTTTCCCCCTGCAGCTATTTTCCACTGAAGTGTCAGGCTGTTTCTTCCTGCAGAGTGCAGACAGCTCTGCCTGTATGTAATTCCTCAGTATGTGAAAGCCCAGCCAGCTCAGAGGAGGATTTATCCAGCTTGTAAAAGATAATAGAGCAGAGAGAAGCTGCACTTATCTAAATAACACACAGGCAGTGTGCAGAGAGGGGCCTGGAGGGGGGAGATGGATCACAGAACCACAACACTGAAGAACTTGGCAGCCTTCCAGACACAGGCTGACAAGTCTGACAAGAGAGAGATAAGTTGATTTATTACAGAGATGGTGATAGTAGAACGTGCTGCAGTGAGCCAGAACAAATTAGAATAGCTTTTTGAACTTGTAGGATGATAAAAAACAAGATGCAATTTTTGTTACGGAGTCTCTTTAAGGGAGGCTTAGATGTTTTGCTTGCATTAAAAGACATCCATGGCTATAATTCTAGGTGATTCCTGGTGGTGTTGATCAAGGGAATTATCTAATTGCCATCTGGAGTCGGAAAGGAATTTGTTTTTCCCCTTTAGAGCTTATTGGTCCAACTTTGTAAGGGTATTTTTTGTCTTCCACTGGTTCAATGGTTATATTGGAAGATGCAGCCTAGTGTCGTACCTTCAGGGGCGGCGCCAGGGGGGTGCTTGGGGGTGCTCGAGCACCCCCTAGAATTGTCCAAGCACCCCCAAAGCACCTCCTGGAGTGAACTGACTTCAGGCGTCTAAAAGACGCCAAGTCAGTTCACACACCGGCAGCACGGAGCAGCAGGCAGGGCTACGGTAAGATGGCCGCCCGGAGCCCTGTTCTGCAGACTTCGGGCGGCCATTTTCCCGTAGCCCTGCTCTTTGCATGCAGGCAGGAAGTCTCGTGGTGACGTCGGGAAGGAAGAGGATCGTGGGCGCGCGGGCGCTGCGCGCCACAATGAGGTCGGGACTCGGGACAGGAGGTCGGGAAAGAAGGTCTTCTGGCTGTAGGTGAGTAAATGGGTTTTTCTTTTCTTTTTCAGGTGATGCGGATTGTGCATATTGGGGTCATATCTGCTACGGATTGTGCATATTGGGGTCATATCTGCTACGGATTGTGCATATTGGGGTCATATCTGCTACGGATTGTGCATATTGGGGCGATATCTGCTACCGATTGTGCATATTGGGGTCATTTCTGCTACCGATTGTGCATATTGGGGTCATTTCTGCTACCGATTGTGCATATTGGGGTCATTTCTGCTACCGATTGTGCATATTGGGGTCATATCTGCTACCGATTGTGCATATTGGGGTCATATCTGCTACCGATTGTGCATATTGGGGTCATATCTGCTACCGATTGTGCATATTGGGGTCATATCTGCTACCGATTGTGCATATTGGGGTCATATCTGCTACCGATTGTGCATATTGGGACCATATCTGCCACCGATTGTGCATATTGGGACCATATCTGCCACCGATTGTGCATATTGGGACCATATCTGCTACCGATTGTGCATATTGGGACCATATCTGCTACCGATTGTGCATATTGGGGCCATATCTGATAACGATTGTGCATATTGGGGCCATATCTGATAACGATTGTGCATATTGGGGCCATATCTGATAACGATTGTGCATATTGGGGTCATATCTGCTACCGATTGTGCATATTGGGGCTATATCTGATAACGATTGTGCATATTGGGGCTATATCTGATAACGATTGTGCATATTGGGGCTATATCTGATAACGATTGTGCATATTGGGGCCATATCTGATAACGATTGTGCATATTGGGGCCATATCTGATAACGATTGTGCATATTGGGGCCATATCTGATAACGATTGTGCATATTGGGGCCATATCTGATAACGATTGTGCATATTGGGGTCATTGGACGTGTTTTTTGTTAAAATCTGCTCACATTACGTGTATTTTCTTGAGAAAACCTGCACAATTATGTGAATTTTCTGGGAAAAGGGTCACCAAAACTTGGGCCCTCTGTCTTTGCGTTGCACTTTTAAAGGGAACCCGAGGTGAGAATAATATTGAGGCTGCCATATTTATCTCCCTTTAAGCAATACCAGTTGCCTGGCTGCCGTGCTGGTCCTCTGCCTCTTATTCTTTCAACCATAGACCCTGAACAAGCATGCAGCAGGTCAGGGGTTTCTGACAATATTGTCAGAACTGACAAGATTAGCTGCATGGCTTGTTTCTGGTGTAATTCAGTTCACTACTACAGCCAAATAGATCAGCAGGGCTGCCAGGCAACTAGTATTGTTTAAAAGGAAATAAATATGGCAGCCACCATATCACTCTCACCCTGGGTTCACTTTAAATTACAGTTAGCCCCGCCCTCATCCGGTCATGACCACGCCCATTCGCGCGCCGCAGGTCGTCAGCTCCCCCGGAAATTGGTCCAGCACCTGCATAGCACCCCCTAAAAAAATTTCCTGGAGCCGCCACTGCGTACCTTTATTGTGATTGAACTCGATGGGTAGATTATTATTACTATTTATATTGCGCCAACATCTTCTGCAGTCCTGTACAGACTTTATTGTCTTGTCACTTAAAGGGAACCTGTAATGAGTAAAATTATTTAAAATAAACACATGAGGTAACTTCAAATGAACATTACATAGTTACCTCACCATCAGTTCCTCTCAGAAGCTCACCATTTTCTTCTGACAATGATCCCTTCCAGTTCTGACAACATTTTGTCAGAACTGAAAAATATCAGTTGCTGTCAGTTATATATAAGTTGCTGTCAGTTATAGCTGAGAGGAAAACTGATGTGCTAGGTAATGTCCATGTTTACCTATGGCTCAAGTGGGCGATGTTACAATTTAACTGTGTGCTGACCAGAAAGCTGTTATGGGGTAATGGCCATTTTCAAAATGGAAGATAGAGAATTCCATTGATCACAGTGGACAAATGGGATGGAGGAGAGGAGAAAGAGACTGAGGAGTAGACTACAAGGGAGATAAGTATGACCTGTGCATGTTTATTTTGACTTTTAATTTTCAGTTCAGGTTTTCTTTAACTGTCTAATACCTACCACAGCCATATGTCTATGTATGCATTGCGTAGTGTGTGTATCGTAGACTAGGGACAATTTAGGTGAAAGCCAATTAGCTAATCTGTATATTTTTGGGATGTCGGAGGAAACTTGAGTGGCAGAAGGAAAGACACACAGACAAAGTGAGAACGTACAAACTCCATGCAGATGGTGCCCTGGCTGGGATTCAAACCGGGGACCCAGCGCTGCAAGGCGAAAGTGCTAACTGCAACCCAACGATGTAACTACGCTATCATTATTTGATTTCAGTCATCAGATTTTCACAGCACATGCCTGTAATATGACAGGAATGACGTGAGGTCGCTCACCTGTGATATCGTGCTCCTTGAAGGACTCGTGGTACAGCTGATATTGGGTTGGACAGTGTTTCTTCAGCCACTTACACACGTCATGTTGTGTCCAAAACGCTACTGGCTTTGTTCCTTTAAGACTAGCAGGCTGAGGGGCGAAAACAAAAAGGAAGAGCAACTCAGAAAAGGAGTCTCTGATGTCTATATTACATTCTATCATGCAACAGCCAACCACACTATATTCTGATGTGACCCAGGTGAGGGCTACGAGTATTTATCTGAGGGGAAAGTAAAGAAGCAAAAAAAGACAACCCAGCATGCCCAGCAACTTCCTTTTGTGGGGCAATGTACCAAATAAGAGTCAGGTAAACTGGGGAATGATCATTTATCAACAAGAAATGTAATCGTGATTTTTAACTTTTGGATTGCCTGGTAGGCATTATTACTTGTTTACCAGATAAAAATAAAGAATTGATTTTTGATTTTATGCCCGACAGTTACACTTTAACCTATTTTAGTTCCTGGACGTAGAGACTACGTCCAGGAACCATGCGCGCTTCCGCCGCCGATCGCGCGCATGCACGCGCGCTCCCGGCCCGCGGTTCGTTAGCCAGGCAATCAGTGAATCGGGCTATGGTGCCCGATCACCGATTCCTCTCCCCCGCTGAAAAAGCGACAGCTTCTCTCGGAAGCTGCGCCTTTTCTGGCTGTTACCTCCCCCACGCGTCTCTCTAAGCGTATGTTACGCTTAGAGTGACGTCATGTAAACAAACTCATGGCCGCCATCTTGTGGCCAAAAACTAATACTACAACTAAAAGTAAAAAAAACAACAACAACAACAACAACACACATTTACATTATAAACCTATTGTTTACATCCCACCCTCCCAAAACTACCCAATTAAAATGTTTAATATAAAAAAACAAAAACTTTACAATAAAAAAAATGTAAATATGTAAAGATGAAATATTTCTATATTTTTTTTTATTTTAAACTTGTAAATAGTGATAGATGCAAAACGGAAAAAATGCACCTTTATTTCCAAATAAAATATTGTCGCCATACATTGTGATAGGGACATAATTTTAACATTTTAATAATAACCGGGACATATGGGCAAATACAATACGTGAGTTTTAATTATGGAGGCATGTATTATTATAAAACTATAATGGCTGAAAACTGAGAAATAATGAATTTTTTCCGTTTTTTTCTAATTCTTCCTGTTAAAATGCATTTACAGTAAAGTGGCTCTTAGCAAAATGTACCCCCCAAAGAAAGCCTAATTGGTGGCGGAAAAAACAAGATATAGATCAGTTCATTGTGATAAGTAGTGATAAAGTTATAGGCTAATGAATGGGAGGTGAACATTTCTCAAGTGAAAACGACGAATGGGTTAAGGTGGCCACACACCATAGAATTCTTAAAATATCTTTTCAATTCAAAAATTGCAATTAATTTTTCTAACTAATTGTAACATTTCAAAAGAAATGACCAATGTACCACACACCTATGTTAAATTTTTCCCCAATTATAAAAAAGATAAATAAAAATTAAATTGCTTGAATCTGTACATCAAGATACTGACAATCTACCACACACCATTACATTTTCATAAAAATTGATCTGAAAAATCCAACACTTTCTGATCTTTTTATTGAATAAAAATGGGAAATTTGATAAGATTTCTTGAACCAACCGATCGTTTTTATCAAATTGTTGTAAAATTGGATCACTTTATGCTATGGTCTGTGGCCACCTTAAGTCAGATCCATCACCAAGATCAGCGTACTCTTGCATGGCCCAATTCACTGAATAAGTTATTACTTTGTTTTTAGTTGAGTTTTATTCATTGTGCTACTTTGCTAGACATACCCGATACTGTGGCAGTCCACAACCACTGGTGTAAGAAAGCCTCCCCTACACTTATAGAACAATCCTCTCTGTCTTCTATGCAGCTGTTGTCGCCTTACAGTCCTATATTAACCTTGGATATATCTGACCTGATGTAATTGACGCTAAGAAGCCATTTACCAGAATAAATAAGTCAGCCATGCTATTCTTTCCTGACATCTGAAAGGAATCTGGGTGGTGACAATATTAGAAAGAAGATGTCCTACTCTGGGCAAACATATACAGCGTTGCTCAAAAGCTTGGTACAAACTGCGGCAGATTTGTGGCAAGGCCACAAAGGCCCTAGCCTAGGGCGCATCAGAGCAAGTGGCGACCTGGTATTTGGCAGTAATTCACCGATCGATTATCATCGCAGCTTCCGGCTACAAACTCACGGGCATCAGAGTTGAAAGGGAGTGAGGGGCGTAGCTAGACTTGCAGGAGCTCTGCTGCTGAGGTCAGTCATCTGTGACATAATGCTTAGCGGCATCTGAGGAAGGAATCCGAGGCGCTGCTCCGCTGCCATACTGCCGTGTCACGTGGTGCATGACTCACCTCTCCAGGCTCCACCTCTGCTCCAACGCCAAAGCTTTGCTTCATCTTCCCCTCCATAGCTGGTATACTTGTGATCTCCAGTTGGCACCTGTCTCTCATCATGTGACTTGTTGGGACGCTACCAGCGGGCTACCCGCACCTGCCTAGATGTCACCATGGGAGGCCAAGTTGCTGCGTTGATGTGGTGGCTTGTCACCAGAAGTCACCTGGACAAATGCTCCAGTGTGACATCATCCTTTTGGGGATCCTGGTGTTTATTTTAGTTAGGAGGAGCAGGAGAAATGGTCATGGTCACAAAAAAAGGAGTGTGATAAAACTTTTCAAATTTACTTAGTTTGTGTCTGCCCTCATAAACTTGAGGGCCCTTTCTCACCGGGGTGGTGTGGTATTTTTACAGCACCCCACTGCTGGGCAAAATCTATGGAAACTTTCATAGTCATTTTCACCGCACCCCCGATGTAGGTCCAGAACTACGTTCCCACGTGTCTTCTGCACCGACTTGCAGCGATCTGTGTAGGCCCAGAAGTCATGTTAGTCTACAGCAATGCTGGGATTTAAAAAAAAAATTACAGACGTGACGTTGCGGCGCACATGCGAAGAAGCGTTTTTTTTATGCTTTCGTGCACTTCTGCATACACTGAAGCAGGAAGTGCTCGCAAGCGCGTCACTTCCTGCTTGGCCCCATGCCAGATGGGGAATAACGCAGTATTCCCCAAAGGCCTGTTTCTGGCGGTGCGGAGGAAGAGACGCACCACCAGTTCACAGTGTGAAACCGGCAGAAAAGGAACCTGAGATGAGAGACATATGAAGGCTGCTATATTTATTTCCCTTGAAACCATGTACATTGCCTGGCTGTCCAGCTGATCCTCTGCTTCTAACACTTTTAGCCATAGACTCTGAACATGCATGCAGATCAGAGGATTCTGACAAAGTTAGCAGGTAATCTTGTTTCAGGTGTATGAATCAGACACTACTGATGCATAAAACATCAGCAGGACTGCCAGGGAACTGGTATTGTTTAAAAGAAGATATACCTGGCAGCCTCCATATGTCACCCGGTTCGAAACCCAGCCAGGGCACTATCTTCACTGGGTTATTATATTCTCCCCGTATCTGTGTGGTTTTCCTCTGGGAATTCCGGTTTCCTCCCACAACCCAAAAACATACAGATGTTAATTTAATTGGCTTCCACCTAAAAAAAAACATGGCCCTAGACTACAATACATACACTACACAATCCATACATAGACATATGACTATGGTAGGGACTAGATTGTGAGCTCCTCTGAGGGACAGTTCAATGACAAAAAAAATATACTCTGTACAGCGCTGCGGAAGATGTTGGCACTATATAAATACTAAAATAATAGTAATAACGTCTACTGCTTGGTTAGTTTCTGAATAGACTGTGATCTTACAACTACTCTCCACCTACTTCCTGCGCACTATAAGCCCCTCCTTCTCACGTACAGGGCAGTTTCTAGGCTAAATTGCATCCAGGACGTGGGTGTAAAAATTGAGCCCCCCACCCCCGTGGACTCTTGAACCCTTACTCTTTAAACAGTCACACAGCCTCAGGTCACAAGTAGATCTTCCTACTTACTAGTGACCAGCCGCCCTCCAGGAGGAAGCAGGACCAGGAAACCACACAGGCAAAGAGAGCCCAGAAAGCCGACTCCTCCATGGGTGCCGCGCACTGACAGCCTGCAGTACCGCTACAGGACACCAGGTGTCATGACGCGGTGGTGACGTGATGATGACTTGACGTCTGGTGCAGGCATCCCAGGAGGAGTCAAGGAAGGTGATTGCGCTGGTAGTCTTCTTTCTTCTTCCTCCATTTGGCTGCACCATGCATCACCAGCTCCCTATGGGTTATGTCCTTCTGCCTGCGACCTCCTTCTGCTACTTGCCGGTCTGCGCTCAGGGCAGTCACCCTGCTCGCACTGCCCAAGAAATAGCCTTGCTCACGTAGACATATGGATTGTAATACCGTATGATGCTGGGATGCTGGGAAATGTAGCCTTGCATCTGTTGTTCATTCGATTCATCTACGTGTGACTACATGCTGCCCAAAGAAGAGAGAAAGCAACCCGTACTGCCATGGCAAGCACTTTTCCTTCTATGCTCTGTATCTATTTACCCATCATCCCGATTCTTACTAAAATTTGTCTTGTTCAATTTGGAGTTCAGCCGGACTTTAACGACTGTCGGCGTGAAATTCTCTAGACTCTGTCACCGTGGGGCTGTAGGATGATTTCCTAACTAAAAAACGCAGCCAAATCATCTTTCGCTTGGCATTCGCACAGCCCACACAGCCACCGGGAGAGGCCTAATTAAACAAATATTAAAAAAAGAACAATTCTGATACATTCGGCACATCTTAACACTTATTTTGGAGGTGCAAAGTGTGCGGAGCTGAGGGGAGAAACAGCTACAGTTTCCAAGGAAGAGACATTTTCCGAAACATATTTCACATTCTGGCACCGAGAGGTTCATTAGCGAACTATATTTAAATATATTCAGAGATTCTCGACTTTGCTGGTAGGAAGGAACCGTTTCTATTTTGGGCAGAGAGGCGCAGAGGGAAAAAAGATAGAGAGAGAAAAAAATATTCCTCGCCGCGGACTTCATATAATGCATCAGCGAAGGGGCTACAGAACAAAATTGATAGAGCAAAAAACCTGATAAGTGATTCAAACCCAACCCGAGTATATTTTTACACCCAGAGAACAGAGTAAATAGAAAGCCGCAACAAGAAATGCAGCATAGTGGACAATCAAAATACGCATAAAAATATAAAAGCGGGAATGTCAGCCATAAAATCAATTCCAGAGGCGCCAAAAGGATAAAAGGAAGCTAAATGAGCTTAAAAACAAATTCTTGGTAAATAACCTCAGAGGTGCCTGGCTCTTCTACTGACCACATATGCTATTGCTCCGTTGTTGTTGCCTGATGAAGCGGGATCAATCCTGCGAAACGCGTTGCATATTTGGAGTTCATGAACAAAATATATTGACCGTCTTTACTACAGTCGTTGTGTGTCTACTTGGAGGATGTAAGTCCACCACTACCTCCTCTATTTACCAAGAATTTGGTTTTTAAGCTCATTTAGCTTCCTTTTATCCTTTTGGCACCTCTGTTCTCCTGCATAATATTGAGTTTACCCTGCGTGGAGGGTTAAACCCCTTTTTTCTCATCTACAGAGAGCGACTTCTTATTCCTGAGTGGGGTCAGGAAAATCTCCCCACCTGCCTTTACAGTGGTTACCTAATGGTAACCCTGGTTTGTGAGTATTAATATTTACTCTATTTAATAACCATTTACCAGTACATATTACGGTACACTATTGGGGCTCTTGGTGTTCCTTGTTTTTATAAAATCAATTCCATTTACCCACTGCTCCATGTTTATTATGCAGTCTGCAACCTGACCCTGAATTGCAAGCATTCCAATATAATCATAAGGGCCCATTCACACTTAAGCGGGAATTGCGTGATTCCCACTAATCAGAAAACGCTAGCATTTTTTAAAAACGCTTATGCTATTGTAGCCTATGGCAGTGTTCTCACTGCCGCGATCACGGACATTTTGCAATTATCGCAAATGCGTTACCTGCAGCGTTTTGCTGGCGATTCTGGAGCAATCGCAATTAGCAGGTATAGAACCGCTAATCGCGATCGCTCCAAAAAAAACACAAATTTGTCCAGTGATTTTTCTGTGGAAAACGCTAATGCAAATCGTTAGCGTTTAGCGATTTTAAGTGTGAATGGGCCCTAAATGTTTCCTGCTGTAATAAATCTTATCTCTGTCAGCCTGGCTCTATTTGGTACATTGCCAGGGAGTGGGACGCTTGTTATCTCCCCTCCTACATTCCTGCTCCTCACTGATTGGCTGAGGGCAGTTCAGTGTGGCACGAGGCTGAGAAGGGAAATACACCTCACCCCTCTGCAGAAGCTGCTGAAATATGATCTATGCTGTGCTCACATGTGTTTACAAACTATAGTTTATTACCTATCACATAGTGATTTCAGCTACCTCTCTCATTCCCAGCAGTGCATACTTAACCCTTTAACCCTACACCCTTAACCTTTCCTCCCTGCTACTCTCCCATAAACCCCTCTCTCCCCCCCGCTCTTCCCTTTCCCCCCCCCCGCCCCCCCCTGGTTTCCTCCCCTCACTACTATTCTTACTATATAAAATCCCTTCCCACACATCAGTCTAGTGAAGCTAATCAGATATTACTTTCTTTTGTAAGGTTTGTTGAAATAACTGTGCTCATCATTATTCTACTGTTGATACGGTCATTGTTCTGATGCATCCATGTGGTCTCTGGTTTTCCGTTAAATACTCCATTGTTTACTGCCTGAAGAAGCAGGAATATACCTGTGAAACGCGTTGCAACCCCCTTTTTTTGGAGTATGTTAATAAAACTATGTTTTTTCTTTAAACTGACACTTTCATGTCTGCTTTGGGGAAGTGAGTCCACCGCTGCCTCCACAGCAATTTTAAAGTTTTTAGGGAATGTTATCCTGTTGGCGCCTCTGTTCACCTTCTACGATACCCGTGTCCACCCCTGGTGGAGGGGTGTTATACTCCTACTTTCCGATCTACAGAGAGCGACTTCTTAATCCTGAGTGGAGACAGGTCCTAAATCTCCCCACCTGCATATACAGTGGTTGCCTAAAGGGTAACCCTGGTTTGTGAGTACTATTTACTTACTCAGGTGGCTGGATAGTGTAATGGTTAAGGGCTCTGCCTCTGACACAGGAGACCTGGGTTCCAAATTTGGCTCTGCCTGTTCAGTAAGCCTGCACCTATTCAGTAGGAGACCTTGGGCAAGTCTCCCTAACACTGCTACTGCCTATAGAGCGCGTCCTAGTGGCTGCAGCTCTGGCGCTTTGAGTCCGCCAGGAGAAAAGCGCGATATAAATGTTCTGTGTTTGTTTACTTTTATTGTTCACCCCTACCCAGTACACATTGGGCTGTCGGTGTCTTTTCTTTTTGTGTTTGTCAAATAGAACAAGTTTATTTACATACTCTGGGGGACAATGCAACGCATTTCGCAGGTTTGATCCCGCTTCATCAGGCAATAACAACCGAACCATAGCATTTGTGGTCAGTAGAAGAGCCAGGCACCTCTGTCTGAGTGGGGTCACGTCTAATCTCCCCACCTGCCTATTGTGAGTTTAGCTTGTTACTCTATCATACTTCATTTAAACTACCAGTGCATACTACACTATATTTGGCTCTTGGTGTCCCTAATCTGTGTTCATATATACATGTAGACTTCTTGGTTTGCATCTCTGAAATGTAACTCGAGTTGTTTGTAAGTAGTGGATTGTCTGTGGTGTAGGGAGAACTTTTTTCCTTGTCTGACTTCACTATACAGCTCAGTTTTTGAAGTTTCTGTAGCGTTAGTTCCGAGCAAATAACAACAATAACAACAAGTATTATTATTAGTAATTATTAATTCTTCCTATTCGCAGAATAGAAGGTGCGAATGACAAAACTCGCCATCCTCCTCGCAAGTATAGACCGTGCAGGAAGAGGAATACGTGCCAGACCAGCCAGCCAGGATTATAACGATGAATTTAGAAAGATCTAATAAATGATTGATTTTCTGCGCAGTTACTGAAATATTGATCGTGTGCAAAGTAAAGTAAATGATTCTTCCAGAATTTATTAAATCCTATTTAATAGAAACGTCCAGCGTGACGGATCTTTCAATTGGCGTTATAGAGGTATTTATTGTTTTCCTATCGGTGGGAGGGGCATGAATTAGCATTCGGATTGAATCATTTCAGACCACAATACTATAATCAGGCAGCCTGTTCTGTGTGTGGCCAGCGGTAGGGGAGGGAGTAGAAGATACAGGTCATTAGAGGTCAGCAGAAGGGGGCAATTAAATGCAAATTATTCCTGCTTGCATGCAGGGCCGAGGCAGAGGCTGTAGAGGTGTCTGTGCCCCTCCATCCCTCCCTCCCCAATCCATTGGGCCATATGCAGCTGTTACTCTCTGCAGCGGAACTCTTCAGTCTCTCATCATCTCCTCTCTCTGCTTCCCTCTAGTGCAGCATTGGCGAACCTATGGCACACGTAGCCTAATTTGCTGACATGCCAATGCTGCTTATGAACTGGCCACAGCGTCTACTAGACGCCGCCGCACCAGTTCATAGCCCGCAGCCCTGCAGTCTCCCGGGAGGCAGAGCAGGGCTACGGGAAGATGGCGTCCGTAGCCCTGTACTGAAGACTATTTGTGTCTCCAGTACAGGGCTTCGGGCGCCATCTTCCCGTAGCCCTGCACTCTGCCTGTCAGCGCGGGAGACTGCAGGAGGATCGTCGGGGGGGAGATGCGTGCCAGAGCCCGGCCGAGAGAGAAGACTTCTGTCAGGTGAGTACATTACTTTTTTTGCAGGTGAAATGTGGCCCACTGTGTTATTTTCTGCTAAAATGTTTCCCACATTGCATTTATTTTCTGGTGAAATGTGGCCCTCTGCATTTATTTTCTGCTAAAATGTTTCCCACGTTGCATTTATTTTCTGGTGAAATGTGGCACTTTCTGTTAAAATGTTTCCCACATTGCATTTATTTTCTGGTGAAATGTGGCCCACTGCATTTATTTTCTGGTGAAATGTTGCCCACTGCGTTTATTTTCTGGTGAAATGTGGCCCACTGCGTTTATTTTCTGGTGAAATGTGGCCCACTGCGTTTATTTTCTGGTGAAATGTGGCCCACTGCGTTTATTTTCTGGTGAAATGTTTCCCGCATTGCATTTATTTTCTGGTGAAATTTGGCCCTCTGCATTTATTTTCTGCTAAAACGTTTCCCACATTGCATTTATTTTCTGGTGAAATGTGGCCCTCTGCGTTTATTTTCTGGTGAAATGTGGCCCACTGCATTTATTTTCTGGTGAAATGTTGCCCACTGCGTTTATTTTCTGGTGAAATGTGGCCCACTGCGTTTATTTTCTGGTGAAATGTGGCCCACTGCATTTATTTTCTGGAGAAATGTGGCCCGCAGCGTTTATTTTCTGGTGAAATGTGGCCCACTGCATTTATTTTCTGGAGAAATGTGGCCTACTGCGTTTATTTTCTGGAGAAATGTGGCCCACAGCGTTTATTTTCTGGT
Source organism: Hyperolius riggenbachi (assembly GCF_040937935.1). NCBI lineage: Eukaryota > Metazoa > Chordata > Amphibia > Anura > Hyperoliidae > Hyperolius > Hyperolius riggenbachi. The sequence goes on from NC_090650.1 coordinate 410,555,938, forward strand.
GAAATGTGGCCCACTGCGTTTATTTTCTGGTGAAATGTGGCCCACTGCGTTTATTTTCTGGTGAAATGTGGGCCACTGCGTTTATTTTCTGGTGAAATGTTTCCCGCATTGCATTTATTTTCTGGTGAAATTTGGCCCTCTGCATTTATTTTCTGCTAAAATGCTTCCCACATTGCATTTATTTTCTGGTGAAATGTGTGGCCCACTGCGTTTATTTTCTGGTGAAATGTGGCCCACCGCATTATTTTCTGCTAAAATGTTTCCCACATTGCGTTTATTTTCAGGTGAAATGTGGCCCACTGCGTTTATTTTCTGGTGAAATGTGGCCCACTGCATTTATTTTTTGGTGAAATGTGGCCCACTGCATCTATTTTCTGGTGAAATGTGGCCCACTGCATCTATTTTCTGGTGAAATGTGGCCCACTGCGTTTATTTTCTGGTGAAATGTGGCCTACTGCATCTATTTTCTGGTGAAATGTAGCCCACATTGTGTTATTTTCTGGTGAAATGTGGCCCACTGTGTTTATTTTCTGCTGAAATGTTGCCCACATTGCGTGATTTTCTGCTGAAATGTTGCCCACATAAATAAGTCGATGTTAGGTCGCAGTTTGGGCACTCGGCCTCTGAAAGGTTAGTCATCACTGCTCTAGTGGTATCTCTCATTACTTTTGTCACTAGAGGGAGACATAGAGATGGAAATGCAGCAATGCTGTGACATGGCTGAAGAGTTCCCAGCACAGTGAGCTGAGTAACAGCACTTCTAGAGCTCAGCTCTTTATGTTGGTGGTGGGGGGGTGGGGGCGATTGTTAGAGGTCCTAATACTGTGGGCTCATCTGGCTACTTATTCTTGGGGGAGTGAACCTACCTAATACTTGGTCACATCTGGCTACCTATACAGGGGCGGGGGGCAACTTATCCATAGCTCCCATTCTCCCAACTGTTCCTCTTTTGTAGCGACAGTCCCTCTTTGCGGTCCCTGTCCCTCTTACTTTATCATTTGTCCCTCTTTCAGGACTGATGTACAGATGTACAAAATGTGAATATTTGTATTTTTCTCCTTAAAATGGTGTTTAACTGACTCTCAATTGTATTCCCATCCTTTAAATTGATATATTTCTTATACTCAAATGTTAATATGAAGGAAAATGAGCCAGGATAGAAAGCAAGGACCAGTGCAGTTTTTATAAAACATATTTTTCTTACAAAATCTTTATGGTATGCCTGACTAGGGGTGTGTCGGGGGCGTGATTAGCGGTGGGAGGAGCCAGTGTAGAGATTTGCAGATAGTAGTATCAGATGAGTAGTTGTGGGAGGAGCCAGTGTGGAGATTTGCAGATAGTAGCATCAGATGAGTAGTGGTGGGAGGAGCCAGTGTGGAGATTTGCAGATAGTAGCATCAGATGAGTAGTGGTGGGAGGAGCCAGTGTAGAGATTTGCAGAGAGAAGCATCAGATGAGGAGTGGTGAGAAGAACAGGAAAGTACAGTATAAACTCTGGCCTTCATGGTTTGTAGAAATGAAAGTCTAGTAAGTGTAATGCCAGGTAAGAGGAGATGTTGCTGTAGTCAAGGCCAAAGGTAATGGGAGCCTATACCAGGACTTTGGTGGTCACTGGGGAGCGGAATAGTCAAGGCCAAAGGTAATGGGTGCCTATACCAGGACTTTGGTGATCACTGGTGAGCGGAATAGTCAAGGCCAAAGGTAATTGGGAGCCTATACCAGGACTTTGGTGGTCACTGGGGAGTGGAAGGGGAGTGTTTTGGAGATGATTTGCAAGCATAATTGGCCAGATTAGATCATCTGGAAGTGGAGGATGACTCAACAGGGAACAGAGCCAAAGAAAACCGCTGAGCCATTTTGAAGGGGGGGGGGGGTGAATACTTCAGTCTTCTCCGGACTGAATAGAGATTATTATTCCATCGAGCATTGAAGACACACAGACAAGCATGGCTCTACTGCCCGAGAAATGATCCACCACAATTCACCGTTCAACAACAGTGACGAGGAGAAAAGAGACTCTTAAATAGGCAATCTTCCGCTGAGCGCCGACACCGCATTAGCCGGGGCACTCGGAAAATTCCCGGCATGGAGAGAAAAATAAAAATCAATAGGTGATAATGGGCAGCCGTGACTTAAGGTAATACAAATAAATAAATTGTAATTGTGTATTTGCACAGTTCTTCAAAGCAATATCAAATAAATCAATACGCCTTGCGGCAAATGATGTTTTCTCCAGCGGGCTAAAATACTTTTGCAAATTATTAGAAGTGTTGTTTTCAGACTGCGGTTCCAGCGGCGGATGACGCGCTGAATACAAAGTGGTGGCATGTTTGATGTATTGGCAATTGCAATATAGAGTGTAGGTGGCAAAGACGGTGCAGCGCTCAGGAGCAGAGCAGGATCATCCACCAGGCAGGCTAGGCGGGTGCCTGGGGCCTAGTGGTCCCTATTCTGCAGCTGCGACGTCCGTCCGCCAGCCCAGGAGCCTCAGCTGGAGCGCTTTCTTAGCTGATAGCATAAGAAAAATTCCCGCTCTGCCTGTGGCGATTGTGGCGCGATGTTATTCTGCTTGTCTTATTCCTGGATTATCCATGCTTTACTCTCTTGATAATGCCTCAGCTGCTGTACCTGGAGATATGCTGCAATTATAACACGTCCTTTAACAGGCAAGTATTGCATCTATTACCCAGAACTCTCGGGGTTTTACGGATCAGGCAACCTTAAAGAGAAACTCCGACCAAGAATTGAACTTTACCCCAATCAGTAGCTGAGACCCCCTTTTACATGAGAAATCTATTCCTTTTCACAAACAGACCATCAGGCTGATATGGCTGATATTGTGGTGAAACCCCTTCCACAAGAAACTCTGAGGACCGTGGTACTCCTGGCAGTTTTCTGAACCTTGTTGCATTGTGGGAAATAGCTGTTTACAGCTGTTTCCAACTGCCAAAAAAGCATGCAGCAGCTACATCACCTGCCAACAGTAAAAATGTCACCATGTAATAAATGTCAGAATGTAAATCAGGGATTTAAAAGATTTTACAATGGGCAAACACTGACTAAATCATTTATACATAATTATTGTAAAAATGAAGCACTTTTTTATTACATTATTTTCACTGGTGTTTCTCTTTAAAGCATTCAGCCTAACGGACATGAAACTGCATTATAAAAACTGCCAGTCCTGAATAACACAAAAAAAGGGTTGGCTCGTAAAATTGCTCTCCTAAAACATTGTACTATATCTATTTAGGCTACGGGAGCGACACAAATAAACGCCAAAGAATGAACCTGCACCTGGCGGAGGGAAAGGCAGCTCTTGCCAATTGTGTGTGCTTTGTCACCCTCGAGCCCCTTGCCCAATCATCAGGCTGTGCCACACAGGCAGAGATGACCAATGACATGATAATAATAATTGAATGCAAATTGTATGCAGATTGGAATTGGGCCAAAAGAAAAAAACAGCTGCAACCTTTGACTGACCATATTCCCAGGGTTGCATTTAATTTGTATCTCATTGACCATCTCTGCACATAGGCATGTATGATATGTAACTTTACCTGACCCACTCTCTGGGCTGGTGCACACCGAGCGGCTTTTTGGGCGTTTTCAGATCCGCTTGCGGCTGCGGATCTGCTTGGGTAATGTATCTCAATGGGGTGGTGCACACCAGAGCAGGCGGCGTTTTGCAGAAACGAAAAATGCATGGGTGAGGCATTTTTTGGATTGCGGATGCGTTTCTGCCTCAATGTTAAGTATAGGAAAAACGCAAACCGCTCTGAAAAACGGCACTTCAGAGCGGTTTGCCAGGCGGTTTTTGTTACAGTAGCTGTTCAGTAACAGCTTTACTGTAACAATACAGGAAATCTACTACACCAAAACCGCTAGACAAAACCGCAAAACGCTAGCTGAAACGCTACAGAAAAGAAAAAGCGTTTCAAAATCTGCTAGCATTTTGCGGATCTGCTAGCGGGTTTTGGTGTGCACCAGCCCTCCCTTTGTGAGGAGACAGAAAAGGCGCACATTAACCCTTTAGCAGCCAATTTATTTAGAGGTTTGCAAGTGCTCAAGGTCAGTTTATTTTGGCACATTTTTTTTTGTATTTCTTATTTGTTACATTTCCTTGCTTCTAATTAGTACTGCTGTAATGTGTGGCCACTTGTCACTAGGGGGCAGAGTGAGACAATAACAGAGGACTTCTGCATTCAATCTCTATATTTTCTGCTAGCAGAGAGAGATCAAAGCATTCCAAGAATTTACAGCACGGCGAGTTCTGACAACTGAGGTCAAAAGCTGTGCACTTATCTCAAATGAGATAACGCTACTGAAACTGCTAATGGGTTAAATGACTGATATTTTTCCTATTCTAACACTCCCCTCCCCCCATAGGTGCCAAACCCCCATCGCCATGCCTATTCCTAAATTGAACTTGCTAATGAGTTAACTGTCTTAATTCCTAATGTATCTTTCTTTACCTGTTTATCTCATGATTAATAAGTTGGTAATTTCTAGAGCTTACCTCAATGCCTTTGGAGCCAGAGGCTTTTGCTATGCTGCCACTACCCTATGGAACATCTCTCCACACCCAATCAGGACAGCTCCATCAGTCCAAACTCAAAAGCCATCTGCTTAGACTGTCATTTATAATCACATACATATGGAGAAACAACCGCCACTTAAATGATCTTTTACTGCAAATTTTATTTATTGATATAAAAAAACCGTGGAAACCACCCAATAAAACCAAGAACCCCATAAAAGCACGATGTGGGCATCATCCTAGGAGTACTCCTGGAACACACGCACGCCTCCTCACCAAATCACACACACACACAGATTGGTCGGCCGACCCTTTTAGCTGCTGTATATGCTGGAATCGGGGGTGCAGAAGTATGCTTGCTTTGTAAAGGAGGAAACTTCCACGTCGGAACAGTTCTTTTAGTAAACTCCCCAAACGTGTGAACAACAGTTCAATCCTCAAACAAGAAGCCTCACCAGGTCAAGAGCCAGGAAAAGCCATTATGAATCCGCGTCACAACACTGACATGGATGATGTTCCATAAAGTCTCTGTGAGCCACACTTAACCGCTCATTACACAGGTTCAGAACAAATTCTTGATACCTCTTTAGAGTTCCTCTTTTCTCTTCCGCGGCGTCCCGCGGGTGGCAGGTACCTGCTCTGTGATCCGGCTCGCTACAGCGCTCACCGCGTGTTCAGCGGGCGTGCATCATGTCTTTACTCCAAGTAGTTCCTCCAGCGCATCATCCTCAAGCCTCACCCACATACGTTACGCCCACATCACGTGGGCTTCGTCAGTGTGATGCTATGATTTATAATCACATAACTATTTTCTCTGTGAAGGTGGACAAAGACCTGTCAATCTGCCACCAGATCAAATACATCTCCCGGCAGACATTGTTGCGTGCAAGAGAGAGACACTGCCGGTAATGACAAAATGCAGTTCAGTGCTGGTTGGCCCTGGAGAAGATGGCACAACCCTACGGGTCAGGGGTCAGGGGCCAGAGGAGCAGCACCCTGTAGGTAAGTACTGCTGCACACCCCAACTCCCACCCGACCAATGGCATACAACATTAAGAACCTCCCTTGAGGAGGTTCATTAAAAAAAATATATCTCTAGTGCTCAGTTCAGTTCCCTTAAAAGTGGACCTGAACTCTTGCATAAGACAGAAGGAAAACATGGAGAAATGCACCCTGTATACTGTATTTTTGGGACCATAACACTAACTTTTTATCCCCCAATTGAGGGGAAAAATAGTCACTGCGTTTTATAGACCAAATGCAGCGAGTTCCTGACTTGTGAAGACCTGCCAATAGGAACCTCCAACCCGCTGCAATGTCGGGGACTCCCTGTAGTGTGCCCAAGCAGACGAGGACACAGGAGGACAGACGGAGGACACAGGGAGACACAAAAAGGTATAGAGGAGGACACAAGGGGGACAGAGGAGGTCACATGGGGACACAGCAGAACACAAGGGGGACAGAGGAGGTCACAGGGAGGCACAAATATATATATATATTTATTTATTTTTTTTCCTCTGGTTTTTGTCCTCTAAACGTCGGTGCGTCTTATGGTCAGGAGCGTCTTATAGTCCGAAAAATACGGTAAGTTTAGCCTCTCTGATTCCCCCTCATCTGTGACTAATCACAACTGTAATTTCGTCTCTCAGCTGTGCCAGCTGGCTGCCTCGGCAGAACAGCGAATTTGTAAATACAAGATGTTAGCCCTGTGTCTGCTTCCATGAAAGCAGGAAGTAGACACACTGCAGATTTATTGCAGGATTTGTATCAGCTGTAAGGGCTGGTGCACAACAAGAGTGCTTCTGAGCTTTTAAAGGACATCCGAGGTGGAAATAAACAGATGAGAAAAACAATTGTATCTATCCTCATTCTCCTAAAAATGACTTTTTTTTAGATATCCCACAGTTTTATTTTATATTTAAATATAGTTTTTAAGTTTTTTACTGTTTCATTGTCTCTGCTCAATGGCATCTTCATTGAAGTATGCTAGAGCTCAATTCTACGATCCATTGACCCTTTTATCTCTTTCCTGCTCCTAGAAGCCATTTACTGACAGGAAAATGTTTTATGGCTGTAATTACTTATCAGTGAGAGTTATGCTATAGTCTGACCCAGTCTGACCCGGTTCTGACACAGGCAGAAACTGTCACTTACATACCTGATTTTTTACTCTTTCAGGCAGAGAAAGAAAAAAAGGAACACAGCTTAGTTATTTGTGTGCTTGGCATTGTACATACACATGTCTATCTCATCATGTCACATGGTACCTCGGGTAACCGTTAACCACTTGAGGACCACAGTGCTAAACCACCCAAAAGACCAGGCTGTTTTTACTGTAATTGGCCACTGCAGCTTTAAGGCCAAGCTGCAGGGTCGCACAACACAGCAGACGAGTGATCCCCCCCCCCCCTTTCCCCCCCAGTGTTTATTTGTTTTTTTTTATCAATATTTATGTTATTTTTTATTATTATTTTTTATTATTTTTTACAATTATTTATTTTTTTAAATCCTCCCATCCGCCAGCCGGCCAATCCTGGCGATCGGCTGTCATAGGCTTCTGCCTATGAGAGCCGATCGCTCTTCTGTCTGACTTCGCCGTCTAACAGTCACCCGAGCGGCAATCGCCGCTCGGAGACTGAAGGTGGGGCGGAGCTCCGCCCCCCAGACAGGAGATGTGCGCACAGCCTGTGCGCGATCTCCTGCAAATCCCAGCCCCAGGACTTGACGTCCATCGGCGTTAGGTGGTTCCAGGGGGGTTAAAATCGCTAGCACTTGGAAAAGTGCTTGAATAATGTGTTTGTATGGACTTGTTCACACCAGAGTAATGTGATTTTTTCCCAAACGCAAACGCGGGTCCTGCAGCATTTTGGAGGAAATTACGCCTCAAAGTAAATAATAGGAAAAGTGAAAAAAAATTGCTCAAAAAAGCGCTGAACTGAGCAATTTTTCAAAGCATTTTTTACCCAAAGCTGTTTACTTCCAGATCAAAGTGTACAAGAACTACAAAATCACTGCAACCAAATGTTCCAAAACCGCTGGGCACAAATAGGAAATAGCTAGGCACCAGAATCGCTACTGCAAATTGCTAAGCATTTGCGCTTATGCTTAAGGTGGCCACTAACGGTCCAATTTCTAGCGAAAAATTGTTTGAGCGATTAGAAAGTCTGACCGGATTGGTTGTAAATGATCTCCATTGATGGGTACAATCGATTACGAACGATTATAAAATTAGTTGTCCGATTTGATTTTGGTCAAACCACAATTTGGATTTTCTTGTTGATGGTGTAGTGAATGATTTTTCTTCCAATCAGAATTATTTGATCTCTGTAACAATTTTTCGCTATAAATTGGATCGTTAGTTGCCACCTTTACAGATTTTTGGTGTACACTAGCCCTAACAATGAAATGTTTTTCTTTAAAGGGAACCAGAGACGAAGGACCCTCATGTATTTTACCATATATATAAGTGGGAACATTAGAGAAAGCACCTTCCCTGCTTTCTGTTTCATTCGGCACTACACAGCTTGCTTCTAATCAGCTCTGATAAAATCCCTGACTGAGCATTCAGTCTGGCTTTGCGCAGGAATATTTATAGCTCAGTCTGTGTTCTCTCATGTCTTTTCAAGTCCAAGCCTGCCCCCTGCTGGCTCTGCTCAGGAATCATTATAGCTGTGTCATTATAGCAAAGCCAGACTGAATGCTCAGTCGGGGATTTTATCAGGGGTGATTAGAAGCAGGCTGAGCAGTGAAGGATGAAACAGAGAGCAGGGTAGGTGCTTTCTCTAATGTTCTCACTGATCCATATGGTAAAATACATGAGGGGGCTTTGTCTCTGGTTCACTTTAAAGGTTATCATGCTGTTGCTATTCTTTTAGAGCAGAGAGGAAGTTCTGAGTTCAGGTCCGCTTTAAAACAGCACAGCTTTTACTAAGACCCAATCCATCCTGTAATTTCCAGCAGAAAGCCCCCAGTGGCGGGAACCATTCATTGCAGCGCTTCCTGTACTTTGTTGCCTGCCTATTGCTATTTTCCTCTCTTTGCAAAGCAACCCTTTATCGGATGTTTAACCTATGACAGCAAACACTTAAACCCGCAGAGGTGACTCTCCTTCTGTTCACCTCATAGAATCTATACAATTCCTGACAGCGCGAGATAGCGGCCGCCGAGGCGGCGGGGCAGCGGGATGGGGCATGCGCTCATCTTTGTTCGCTGCCTTTAATGCCAGAAATTTGTGACTGCTGGTATTTTAGTTTGTACACCACGTCATTAATATTTCATAAAACAGCGCCCTCGCTCTCCAGCGCCGCTTGTTCCTATTGATTCGCAGGTAAAGCACTCGATTCCGCGCCTAACAATGGACTTCGAGTTTTCCGTAAAAGGATGCTTTCAGTTCCTTCTAAGTAATCAGACGGTTTCTCTTTATTCAGACTGACTGCATGGAATTCAGTTCCTACGCCGGCTAAATGGACTCATTGTTAGATCGCCTCGTATTTTAAGAGCTTTTTTTTAAAAAAAAAAAAAAGAGGGAAAAAAAATTAAAAAGCACTAGATCAGACGAACAACCTAATTTCATGCTCTGTTTATTCTCTATTGTTCAAAGCAAACGGTATTGAGATCTCTGGTACCCGTGCTGTGACAAGCATCTCTGCGCACATCAAACATACACGCACGCTCACACTGTATAGATGCACGCACAGCAGATATACTCACTGTACAGACAGGCGCATACATCAAATTAAGGCGCCAGGAAAAAAAGGGTGCAGGGTATAGCTGAAATTTAGGATATTGTCTAGAACTATATTTTTATAATTTCTTAATCTTTATCGGAGATAAATATACACACTGTACAGACAGAGTCACACACTCACTGTATGCACACACAGCAGATAGACACACTGTACAGACAGACACACTCACTATATGCACACACAACAGATATATGCACTGTACAGACAGGCACACTCACTGTATGCACACACAGCAGATAGACACACTGTACAGACACACACACTGTATGCACACACAGCAGATATACACACTGTACAGACAGAGTCACACACTCACTGTATGCACACACAGCAGATAGACACACTGTACAGACAGACACACTCACTATATGCACACACAACAGATATATGCACTGTACAGACAGGCACACTCACTGTATGCACACACAGCAGATAGACACACTGTACAGACAGACACACTCACTGTATGCACACACAGCAGATAGACACACTGTACAGACAGACATACTCACTGTATGCACACACAGCAGATAGACACACTGTACAGACACACACTCACTGTGTGCACACACAGCAGATAGACACACTGTACAGACACACACACTGTATGCACACACAGCAGATATACACACTGTACAGACAGAGTCACACACTCACTGTATGCACACACAGCAGATAGACACGCTGTACAGACAGGCACACTCACTGTATGCACACACAGCAGATAGACACACTGTACAGACACACACACTGTATGCACACACAGCAGATATACACACTGTACAGACAGAGTCACACACTCACTGTATGCACACACAGCAGATAGACACGCTGTACAGACAGACACACTCACTGTATGCACACACAGCAGATATACACCCTGTACAGACAGAGTCACACACTCACTGTATGCACACACAGCAGATAGACACGCTCTACAGACAGGCACACTCACTGTATGCACACACAGCAGATAGACACACTGTACAGACACACACACTGTATGCACACACAGCAGATATACACACTGCACAGACAGAGTCACACACTCACTGTATGCACACACAGCAGATAGACACACTGTACAGACAGGCACACTGTATGCACACACAGCAGATATACACACTGTACAGACAGGCACACTGTATGCACACACAGCAGATATACACACTGTACAGACAGAGTCACACACTCACTGTATGCACACACAGCAGATAGACACACTGTACAGACAGACACACACACACACACTCACTGTACACACATATACACCTAGTGGCGTAGCAATCAGGAATGCAGAGGTTACAACCGCACCAGGGCCCCTGGAATTGATGGGCCCAGTAGGGGCCCTCCTTTATTCATCTTATTTTTTCATTAGTGTCACGCTGGGAATGAACACCTCTACACGAGCATTGAAAAGTAGTACTTCTTATGTAACTGTCGGGCATAACATCAAAAATCAATTCTTTATTTTTATCTGGTAAACTAGTAACAAGGATGCTAACCAGGCAATCCAAAAGTTAAAATCACTGACTTTTCTAGTTGATAAATGATCATTCCCCAGTTTATCTGACTCTTATTTGGTACACACAAAATTTGGTCCACAAAAACGAAGTTGCAGGGCATGCTGGGTTTACCTTTTTTGCTTCTCTATTTCCCCCTCAGACTTAACTAATGCAGCCTGATTGGTTAAAGCCTCTTTCCCTCCTGCCCCCCCCCCCCCACACACACACACACACCTCTGTTCCTCTCTGATTGGCCAATATTTCTCATGCTGAGACAAAGCACTTTCAATAGTGAAGGGTGGGCAAATCAGGCAGAGGAGAGTAGGGCAGGAAATGACATCAGGATTGGCTTAAAAATAGCCACACTTAACTGAGAGGGATATGGATGTTTCCTTCTAAAGAATACTGGTTGCCTGGCAGTCCTGCTGATCACTTTGGCTGCAGTAGTGGCTGAATCACACCCCTGAAATAAGCATGCAGCTAATCCAGTCTGACTTCAGTCAGAGCACCTGATCTGCATGCTTGTTGAGGGGCTGTGGCTAAAAGTATTAGAGACACAGGATCAGCAGGAGAATCAGGCAACTGGTATTATTTTAAAAGGCAAAATCCATATACTTCTCTCAGTTTAGGTTCACTTTAAGGCCTCTTGCACACTGCACGCGATTCAGATTCAGATTCCGCTTTTTAATCAGTTTTTACATCCGATTCAGATTCTGATTTGCAGTTTGCTCCCTGCACACTGCAAATCGGAATCTGAATTGGATGTAAAAACTGATTAAAAAGTGGAATCTGAATCGGAATCACATGCAGTGCGCAAGAGGCCTAAAATGGGAAATGCTAAGAAGGTTTTTCTTTTTTTTTTACTGTAGAAAAATCACTAAAATCAAAACGTGGACAGTGCAATATGACCCGAATAGCCCCGCTGCAGTCCAACATGAATGCGGCAGCCAGAATTACCCACTCCTCCCATCGCTCCACCAGGGAGGCTCCCCTCTGTGAATCCCTCCACTGGCTTCCTATCCAGTTCAGTCCAGAATCAGATTCAAGATACTGTGTCTGCCCTACAAATCTGTCCACAAAACCTGTCCAACCTACATTTCCGATCTTACACAGAAGTACACACCAAGCCGCTCACTCCCCTCCTCTAATGAACTTCGCCTAAACGCCCCCCCCTCCCCCCCCCCACATCACCCAGTCCCATTCACGCCTCCAGGACTTCTCAAGAGCTGCTCCAACACTATGGAACTTCCTACCTCCACCCATTCCACTTCTCACTTGTACACCACTTTGTATTGGTCTTTCACATGGAATTCCAATAAAATTGATTCATGTTTGTGGCAGTAATATGACAAAATGTGGAAAACTTCAAGGGGGCCGAATACTTTTGCAAGCCACTGTAGGTAATATGTATACTTTACCTACGGGAATGTGTATTTAGCGACAACAGTCTACAATGTGTATATCAATGCATTACCAGCTATAACCACAGGATGGCATTGTTAAATTAGCAAATGTCTCTTATTACAACCTGTGTCTGTAAAAGAAGCAATGAATAAAATGTATTTGTATTTATGGTGTGCAATGGCCAAGAGCACCATTACCATGAGGCTGGTTAATATCTGTTTCTCCTATATTCTATATTGCTGCACACTTAAGGTGCGTACACACATGCGACTATAGTCATTTGAAACAATCGTTCCCGATCGTTTTAAACGACGATCGTTTAAAAAAAAGCAACCAACGATCATTAAGTCTAACGACGGACGAGCTAGATCGTTAAAAACGAACGATCTAGCTTGACGGATTTTTTACCAACGACGATCGTTTGCAAAAGTAGTACATCGTTGGAAACGGTCGTTCGTACTAGGCTTGACATGTGCATTTCGCTATTTCTCCATGAAACTTCTCATTTTTATGCGCAAGCGCAATAGTTGCTTTACATGATGTAACGTTCGTTCTAACGATCAGATCGTTACACACATTTTAAAACTAACTTTACTTAGGTCGTTCTTTCATCAATTAACAGTTTGTTCGTCGTTCTCAACGAACGATCGTTGTCGCATGTGTGTACGTAGCATCAGAAGCTAGATTATCATGGCTTTCTAATATTACCTCAATCACAAAACTATACCATAAGAATATATGATAAGAATAATACATGCAGCTAACAAAGTTTCCTTTATTTACAGTTGTATATACTATAAAAGCAAATATCAGTTCATACAAGATCACTGACAAAGAGGAAGGAAAAAAAAGGGAGGCCGAGAGCCCCCGATGATTCAGATTATTACACAAGAAGTACAGTTTATAAAAGTTGAGGTATTATACTCACAAATCTAGGTTTACCACTAAGGCAACCACTGTGATAGCAGGTGGGGAGTAAATGACCTGACCCCACTCAGGTTAAGAAGTTGCTCTCTGTAGAAGAAAAGGGGAGAAGCACCCCACAACCAAGGCGCTTGGCCAGCTGACTGATACACTTAGTTGCTCCTTATCTGTCTGATGAAGCAGGAATTTACCTGTGAAACGTGTTGCACTGTGGAGTAGTCGATTTAAGTTTTTTAACTGTACTCATGTATATCTGTGTCTTCTATGGGGAGGTAAGTCCACCACTAACTCCCGCTTTACCACTTTTTAAGTAGTTGTTTTACTCTTTTGGCGCCTCTGTTCCAGTTGTTATTTTGAAAAGAGGCAGGCTTTTACTGGTTAATGTGTGTTGCATACCCTGGTCCTGGAATCCTGAGTATATCTCAGATAATGAAATTCCTCTACGGATGTAAGAATTGTGAAGTTCATCACAGTACAGCCTTCGATGCCAAAGGACATCTTCTATTACAGCTTGTATGAAATCCACCCACAAGAGCTGCTTTTGCGGCTAAACCAGCAGGCAGCAGAACTGTCAGTCATGGAAGGGTAAGAAGTTATCCAAACATTTCTCAGTATGCTGAACAGGTAAGAACAGGAAAGAAGAAGCCTGCTACTTGCGGATTCATACAGGTTTCGTGAGAGCGGCTCTCACTTCCTCAAGCACACAGAAAGAGTTAACTTCCCATCAAGTCTATAAATGTAGAGTAATTATATTGGAATGATACCTCTGTCCTAACTATGTGATGTCACCATACTTTCAGCAGGATTTACACTACTGATAGAGCACAGGTGTCAAACTTAAATACAAAGTGGGCCAAAATTAAGACCCAAGTAGCAGGCCAACCTCAATGTTTAGTGGCCACCTCCCTCTCCTATAAAGTTCGTTGGTGTCCAATAGTCCCCTTTCCCTCCCTATACAGTTCCCTGATGTCTAGTGGCCTCCCTCACCTATACAGTTCTTTGGTGACTAATGGCCCTCCTCCATCCACTATACAGTTTTCTGGTGTCTAGTGGTCCTCCTCCCTCCCATATACAGTTCCCTGGTGTCATCTGACCCCCCCCCCCACACACACACACACACACAGTTCCTTGGTGTCTGGTGCTTTCCCCCTCCCTTCCCCCCCCCCCCCCCCAATTTTGCTTCCCTGATGTCCTAGGGCTTCACCTCCTGTATAGCTTCTCTGGTGGTCTAGAGTGGGGAAACTATTTGTGGGCCAAATTTGATGGCCATGCGGGCCAGAGTTTGCAATAGAATGTCAAACCTTTGTTTGTCCCTAAAGAAGTCAGCACTGCAGACTAAATGTGCGTGAATCCAGCCTGCAAAGTATGGTGAAACAATAAAAAGTTGACTGTTTCAGCATTTTGGGGTTAGTAGGTTGCCAACAGATTTGTTCAAAGTGATTAAATTGGCTGGAAAAATCGATACGTACATATGTACACAGCCTGAATATATATATATATATATATATATATATATATATATATATATATATATATATATATATATATATATATATTACAGTATATCTGTGCTGTTGCCTTTTTTTTTTTTTTTTTTTGCAAAATTGTTTGGCAAGATTGAAATAATATACACATATGATTCCACAGCACTTGGTGCTTTAAATAGGCATCGGCAGTCTCACCACAGTGCTCAAAAGGAATATTGTACAGTGACCATCACCAAAAACAAATCCAACAGGTCACTTTTCCATCCAAAAGTATAAGCATTTATTAAAAGGAGTCAAATAGATCACATATACACAGACTTACTTCCAGGGTCCTTTTGACAGGGACCCTTAGTAATTAAAAGCGTGTAGTGTATTCCAATACACATATACGATCTCATAAAGAAGATTGCCAAATCTCCAGTTCCGACCGGTTTCGTCGTTATGCCGTCATCAGGGCATAACGTTCGGCATAACGCCGAAACCGGTCGGAACTGGAGATTGGGCAATCTTTATAAGATCGTATATATGTAATGGAATACACTACACTCTTTTAATTACTAAGGGTCCCTGTCAAAAGGACCCTGGAAGTAAGTCTGTGTATATGTGATGTATTTGACTGTATAATTATTCTGGAGGCCACTCTGAATACCAGTGATGAGGGAAAATACCGATATTCTTTTTGCATTCATTTTCACGAAAATACTGTTAAATTAAACTTTTTAGCGAAAATGCCATTGTAAATCATTTTGTAATAAATTTGTGATTTTTCGCATTTTCGTGGTAAAAAATAAATATTTTCTTGCCTTTTGCGAATGTTTGTCATGATGCAAAAATACAATGGTTTTTTTTTTTTTTTTGCAAAAATGTTGGCAAAATCAAAAATGCCATTTTCAATGTGAAAATGACTTTGGCAAAAATTAACAAGCAACTGTGCTGAATACTTATTTTGGGGGATCTATATTTGAAGGCACTCATTGTTTTTTTTTTTAGCACTCTGCTATTATTTGTTGTTCACTCCAGTTAAATGTTGTTTGGGGGACACTCTACCTAGTTATGGTTGGGGGTTAGCTGCCTAATTGTGTCTCATTGCTTTGTTTATCATAGGAATTCACCTAGTATTCCATAATATCTGACTGCCATTGTTATTATGTGCACATTATAGGACTGTCTATCCTTCAGCAATATCTGGTAAGGCCACCTCTGATTGCCAAGTATAGTAGTACTGCGCAGGCGCGGAACGCTCCAGGGGACAGGAATGCAGCAGGGGGCGCGCACGGCTGAGCATGAGCACAAGCCCTCGACTAGCAGCAACTGACCAAATTACTGACAGTTGTATTGCTGAAGAGGAGGGCGAGGGAAGCCGCGGTGATGGGGCTGGATGAAGCCCCAGGTAAGTATAAATAACGGCTAGTGAACCATCTCTAGTACACTTTAAGGTGGCTGCAAACAATACAATTTGCCAAACGATCGTTTACGAATGATTTTTCGTATGAATGATCGGAAATGATTGTTTGGGACCAATCATTCGTTATCGATCGTTCGGCAAATTGTATCATTATCATTACCATTTAAAAACAAGGAACACCAAGAGCCCCAATAGTGTAATATGTACTGGTAAATGGTTACTAGATGGAGTAAATATTAATACTCACAAACCAGGGTTACCATTAGGCAACCACTGTAAAGGCAGGTGGGGAGATTTTCCTGACCCCACTCAGGAATAAGAAGTCGCTCTCTGTAGATGAGAAAAAGGGGGTTCAACCCTCCACCCAGGGTGGCCTCAATATTATGCAGGAGAACAGAGGCGCCAAAAGGATAAAAGGAAGCTAAATGAGCTTAAAAAAACGAATTCTTGGTAAATAGAGGAGGTAGTGGTGGACTTACCTCCTCCAAGTAGACACACAACGACTGTAGTCAATATATTTTATTTATGAACTCCAAATATGCAACGCGTTTCGCAGGTTTGATCCCGCTTCATCAGGCAATAACAACGGAGCAGAGAGGTGCCTGGCTCTTCTACTGACCACATATGCTATTGCTCCGTTGTTATTGCCTGATGAAGCGGGATCAAACCCGCAAAACGCGTTGCATATTTGGAGTTCATAAATAAAATATATTGACAGTCTTTACTATAGTCGTTGTGTGTCTACTTGGAGGAGGTAAGTCCACCACTACCTCCTCTATTTACCAAGAGTCTGTTTTTTTTAAGCTCATTTAGCTTCCTTTTATCCTTTTGGCGCCTCTGTTCTCCTGCATATCATTACCATTTAGGCTGGCCAATTCTAAATTACCTTTTAATGTGCAGCTACTCTTTGGTTCATCCACTACCTTGGACAGCACGGCAATATTCAAATTCAATTTTCCTGCAGAAAAAAAAAACACCCCAAAAAAAAGTTCCACGCTAAAAGATTCTCGTCTGGTTATGGCCCAGGAGACGCTTTACAATCTCTCATAACTTGGAAAAATGCACACTTAAGGGTTTATTTATTATCTCCCGCAAAAGTTTCATTAAAATTTTTATCTGGTCCTTTTCCAGCTCGTGCATCAAAATAAACTCTCAGCAACAAAACATTCACTTTTTACTCCGGGACATGAACTTTGAGTGGGTTTAATCTGGAATAAGAAAAAAAATCGCAGCAGATAACGAGCCTCTCTGACCGGGAAAATCAACACACTTTTATTATGGGCGTCGTGTATCACGGCGAGGGTATTAAACGCACTCGGCAACTCTGGTGATTCAGTGCCGAAGCTCGGAACACCTTATCTGGCTTCATACGTCTGATATGAGGCGGGAAAGCTAGACCGCTCTGCACAATGCCTGCACGGGAGAAAAGTTCAATGTGAAAGTCTGATTTCCAGGTCAAAAAAGAAAAAAATCATCTCCAAGCCAGTTATTACACAGTAAATCCGGATAAGAGTGAAACCTTTAATTGGATCAAGGTGTTATTTAAAGGACACCTAAAGTAAAAAAAAATACTGATTTACTTACCTGGGGCTTCTTCCAGCCCCTGGAGTCTTCCTGGTTCCTCCCCATTATCCCACGTTCAGATGTTCCCCTTGTGTCTGCCTCCAACGCTAGATGTGCGACACCATGCCAGGAGTGCTCTGAGCTTGCACACCAAGAAGAAAGTGTGTGCATCAAACACGAAGTGAGACCTGATATATCTGGCTTGGCAAACTTGGCCTAATTGGCTTAATCAAGAGGCATTGCTCGTGCAAATTTGCATTTGCTTTCTCTTGCCAGAATATGCAGGGTCTTACAACTACTGTATAAACTCACGTATAAGCCTAATCTTTCAGTATAAAAAATGTGCTGAAAAGTTACCCCCTCGGCTTATGTTTGAGTCAGTGGAGCGGAGCAGATGCTGGAGCTGGTTTTGTTAATGGCAGAGGAGCATAAGTATCATGCACTAATGATCCAACTCTTGCCAGCTGGCTCCCTGCTGTGTCTGTGTCCCCCATCCCCTGCAACATGGTGTGCAGAGTGTGCTGCTCAAGACTACCTGTGTCCCCTTGTGGAGCGGACCGTTCAAGCAACGTGTCAGCGGTGCAATGATCGGGATTTCTTCCTGTATGGCAATCACTGTGTCTCATATCTATAATGCTATCTAGTGGCGTCTTGAGACACAGCTGTATGATCCTGGGGCACATCTGGCTATGGGGAGGGGGGCTGACTTGTACTGGGGGGACATCTGGCTACTGTGGAGGGGGCTATACTGGGGAGAGGGCTTAAACGCAAGTCAATCACTTTTTCCTGGTTTATGAGGGAAAAGTGGTGACCTCGGCTTATACATGGGTCAGCTTATATGCGAGTATATATGGTAATTACACTGCAAAACTATGTCCTGCGGGGATTAGTCAGCTCAACATTTATCACCTTAGCACGGGCGCCCGCGCAGTAAGCAAAAACTGCTATTTTGCATGTGCAGAACGCTCCAGGCTGCAGGAGAGAACGTGTGCGGTCAGCGTCGCGCATGCACAGTGACTGTCTGACTCATCAGTTGGCCGGATTACAGAGGGGGAAAGTGGAGGAAAAGCTGAGCTTGGAATGACGGCGAGGGAGCAAGAAGGCTTCATATAATAAAAATAATCGGTTTGCGCTTAAAATAAAGTTATTCCCTGATAATCAGCAGTCTACAATGACTTCTTTGTAAGCCTGAGCAATATGAACAGAGCACGCAATTATTTAAATTACGTAGGCCATTTTGAATTCGGATGTTACTATTTATTGACTTTATACTTTTTCCACCTCTTGGCCAATTTACTTCTGGCCAATTTACTACCCCTTCCATGTGCATCAACCACCCTACCATTCCATTCCGTGTGACATCCATGTACAGTACTCCCCCGCCCCCTCTTTAATGCGCAGCTCCCTTAGGCAGCAGCTCCTCTACTCCATCTGTTGCTCCCCAATTACAACCTTATTTTTGCATTTTCATATTTTCCCTATATAACACCATGATGGCTAACACAGTACATTACTCTACTGCTACTACTATGCTGGTAGCACAATGTACTGCACACATTCCTGAAACAGGAGAAAAATATACAAATTACATATTAACTATTAGAAAGGCCTGCCCGTTAAAAAACGGATGCTAGGCCTCGGCTGTGACTACCCTTCGCACAATCCCACCACGTGTGCTCACTCGCCAGCGCCCCTCCACTGTCCGAAGTCTGCCCGCGTGCGTGCCAGGCACAACGCACAGGCACAGGTACAGAGGAGGACGCGGCAAATTAAGCTTTATTAAATAGGAAAATAATGTTTCCAAGAGTGTCAGGAGGAGGTCAACTAGAGTCAGAAGAAATTCCATCGTCTTTGACAGGGCTGTGGAGTTGAAGCAATTGTTGGGTACCTAGAGTCGGAGTCAATGGTTTTACAAGCTGAGGAGTCGCAAGCAAGGGAAGTTTGGGCGCACATTGAAATAGCGGCATTGAGGGAAAATGTGGTTGCCCGCAATGCCTGATAAATAGGGGTCACTGGTTCCATTACCCTTCAATGTGTAATGATCGGTGTAACACAGAGAGGATGTGATTACCGGTGATCTGCAGTATCACCGAGAATACAGATATATACCCGATTATTGATGATCTGCAGTATCACTGATAATCAGATATATCGCTAACCTCTGGACACCTGAGTAAATATGAGTGTTTGGTGCAACAGTAATACTTTGAGGAGAGCTCCCGTATAGAGGGTGCAAGGCAGTAAGAGATACTGCCCAAAGAGCAGGCTCCTTCCGATGGCCTGAGGCTCCCCAAGGGGAGGAGTCAGGCTGAGAGTGGGAAGGACCAGAGTGTGAGTGACACCAATGGTGGAGTGTCACTAACAGATCTGTGAACTATCTCTAAACAGAGGAGATAGTTCTCGAGGTCGGACAAGCCAGGTCGGCAACAGACAGACAGATCAGATACAGAGGGAAAAGACTGATACGGAATCCTAAGGCAAGCAAGGTTTGGCAACGGAGTATCAGATATAGCGAAGTACCAAATCAGAGATCAGAAGAGAGGTCAGGAAAGCAGAAGGTCATAACAAATAATCAACAATAGTCTGTGAGCTCCTTGATCATCAACACCCCGGAACTAGTCTGAAGTAATAACAGGATGGTAAAGCTAATTCCTAGTCTTGGGTATGAGCTCCATAGTCATCAACACCCTGGAACTAGTCTAAAGAATAACACAGATAATATACAGTATTCCTAATCTGGGGTGTGAGGTCCGTGATCATCAAAACCCTGGAACTGGTCTAGAGAATAACACAGATTCTGACAAAAAGGTCTGAGTGCTTCCAAGTAGTGATCGCAACGGCAGACAACCAGAGAATGACCAGCACCCAATATATATAGCAAGGCGCTCTCCAGCGCCTCCCCTAAGTGCTGGACCAATGGGAAGTGGTGGAATTGTCAGCTGACCGGCTTGGTCAGCTGACTCCCTTCTGGCTGTCATAAAAGCTCTGCCTCTCAGCGCGCGCGCGCGTCCTTCTAAACCTGTGTGGACTATCAGTCCCAGCCACACCAGACCTGTGCTGTAAACCATCCACTGTGCTGGGCGTGGAACCAGCCGCACCGCTATCAGAGCATGCGGCGGTTCCTCCGCGTTCAGCCATACTGTCAGATGTAGGCCTATGCGTGCAAACTGCCGTGTCAGACGCGGAATCTGCCGCCTTGTTCTCAGGACATGCGGCGGTTTCTCCACGTTCAGTCATGCCAGCAGATGCAGACCCATGCGCGCAACCTGCCGCGTTGGACGCGGAATCAGCCGCCTTGCTCTGAACACCCGCGGCGTCTTTTCCGCGTTTTCTCACACAATGCCGCTATTTCAACGGGCGTGTATGGCAGCGCCCCAAAAAATACATTTCTAGTATTTTTTGTGGCGACTGGTGCTGCAGGTGGTGGGGGAGTTGCTAAAGAGGAACTTCAGCCTAAACAAACATACTGTCATTAAGTTACATTAGTTATGTTAATTAAAATAGATAGGTAATATCATCTCTTACCCACCCTGTTTTAAAAGAACAGGTAAATGTTTGTGATTTTATGAGGGCAGCCATATTTTTGGTTGAAAGGAGGTGACAGGGAGCATGAGAAAGCATGAAACTGTTCCAACTGTCCTGTGTCCTGATCACCCCTCCCAGTTGCTAGGCAATGAGAACAACAACATCAGAAATCCCATCATGCTTTGCACAGTATCAGGGGCAAAATGCCTGGGCAGTTTTCTTTGATGGGGCGGAGCTTAGCTTCTGTGCAGCCAAAAATGAGGCTTGGTTAAGAAAAACAAAGTTCTGATGCTGTGAAACTGTTGAAGAAACACCAAGCCTTTTCAGTGCTGCTGAGTAGATTTTTAGTCTGGAGGTTCACTTTAAGGTTAGGCTTGGGGGAGGGATTAAGGTTAGGTGTGTGTGTGTGTGTGGGGGGGGGGGGGGTTAAAGTTAGGTGTTAGGTAGAGTGTTTGTGCAGGGGAGGGGGATGGTCCGGCATCAGGAAGGGTGTCTGTTCTGTGCGGGGGTAGCCATTGGTAGAGTAGGGTTAGGTTTAGCTATAGTAAAATATCGGTATTTAATACCGATATTTTACGATCCTTCTTTATACTTTGATAGTAGAATATCCGTAATATTACCAAAATTCTTCTATCGCCTTTCCTGGGCGCCAAAAATTTCCAGGTTCCCTTTTATTTTATACCGAATATTTCTAATCCCCTCTTTATACTGTGCACCACTTATACGTGTCTATAAGAAAAGATAAGAAAAACAAGCAACAAACAAGTTCCCACAATGCATCTGTAAAACTCGTCAATCAGCTTGTGAGCCGGTATTTATCCAAAGCAGCAGAGTAAAGTAATTCTACATCTCTGTTAGGAAATCACCTGAACTTCTGACATATGCGCTTCCTGTGTGTGTTTGCGTCGCTGCTGGAGGGGATAATTCTGTATACAGTACAGTATACAATCACACCTACCGTAAATAACCTCAGAAAACATCTGTGCAGCTGCTAAGCTTTCTTTGTTTTTCATTAGAGAGTCCCGGCTCTGAGACTGTGTCAGCAACAAGTCAGAGGAAATAACGTCTAAACAGGTAAGACGTGTTTCTGATCCAAGATGTATTCCTGTACCACCTGCGACTGAGCCATCATGGTGGGGTTGGCAGGTGGGGGGGGAGGGAGGGAGCTGCAGGATCAAATTCATTACAACTGCGCATTGGTGAAAAATAATATTCGCTTTTACTGATTTTTTTTTTCTCTGCAGAAAACACACAAAACAATCTTCCCCTTTCAGTCTTGTTTACACTTACATGGGCATTTTAGAGGGTGTTAAGCTTGGAAGCAGGACATTTGGATGCTGGGGTATTTTGAAAAGAAGGAAAATAGTTACAACTGTTTAGTTCATCGGTTTATTTTCACCTTGTGTTTCCTTTCAATGTTTGCCTTTAGTGGGGGTCTTTTAAGGTGGAGAGGTTGGTTAGTTAGGGTTAGGTATCAATAGACCATATCTCCCAACTTTTTGAGATGAGAAAAAGGGACACTTAAGCCACGCCCCTGATCATGCCCCATCACACATACCATACAGATTTTATGAGAAAAATATGTTGTTTTATCATTCAAACCACACTGGTCCTTTCTATCCTGGTTCATTTTCCTTCATATTAACATTTTAAAATTAGTAATATATCAATTTAAAGGATGGGAATAAAGTTTAGAGTCAATCAAACACATGTTTAGTAGAGAAATATATATATTTACATAGAAAGAGGGACAAAGTCCTGAAAGAGGGACAAATAAGGGGGGAAGAGGGACAAGGCTCCCAAAGAGGGACAGCTGGCAGTTATGATAGACGCAGGGCTCTGTGTGAGAATACGGTTAATAGAAGGGAATAAAAGTAGCCCAGTCCAAAGACTTATGTCCAGAAGAACACAAACTCTTCTTCCTACAGCTCAATAGCTTCTGGTTCCCAAAGTGGTTGATGGAATAGTTGAACAACTTGAAGCAAAAAGCAACAAAAGCAAAACTGCACTATGATAAAGGAACCAAAAAAACTGCACTATGATAAAGGAACCAAGGAGCTCCCTGAGTTGGCTATAGGGCAATCAGTGCGCATGCAACCAGCAACTTTCTCAGGCTGAAAGGTACATGTCTACAGCAAGTTGCTCCACGCTCATATGTAGTGGAAGCAGACGGACATTTGTATCGAAGAAACAGGAGATTGAGCCAATGAGTAAAAGTTTATCTCGGATCCACTTTAAAAGGAAATAAACATGGCAGCCTCCATATCCCTCTCACTTCAGTTGTCCATTAAAACTAAGGTCTCGTTTTTCCATGGGATAGCGGCGTTTCAGCTATGCCATTAATGCTGAAGAGGTCTGGCTAAAAAAATGAGGTAATTTTGTAGGCGTCAGACTCTCTTAAACGCAAATACTGCCTACTGTGAAGTTTGGTGGTACAATATCCAGATTTTGACAGTAGTTTGTGTCACAATCTCCTGTTTCTGAGTTTTCTGTGTCTAACTCTACTCCCATAGTAAAATATATATTCTGACTGGCTGGACGTGATGAAGCTATTGAGATTGCCTCAATACAGAAACAAATCAGTTTCCTGTTTCATCTGCCACATTGGGAAAGCGAAAGACATTAATTAAAGCATCAGCTCTCACGCTGCTTTCCTGGAGAGGCTCCATGACACAAGCAGAACAAGCGGAATTCCATTTCACAGGTGATTAACAAAACAATTCCTCTCCTCCACGTTTCATATGAAACATCCACAAGCACAATCCCGAGATTGAACGCCCAGCATGGCGCCATTTCCACTGTATGAGCAGCATAAATAAACAGGGAATTATTCTGTGAAACAGGTGGAAGACTCATCATATTACCTGGCTGTCACGAAAATTGTAAATTCTCTCACTATATATATATATATATAAGCCTAACTGTCCCTGCGTCATCCTCCTGTCCCTGTGTCCGTGTTTTTTGGCTACTGCGCATGTGTAGCCATTGGGACAGGAGGAGGACGGGACCAGGGAGCCAGGCTGGCGTGTGCGCGGGGCAAACAGGTGCATGCGCATGTGCACTGACATGCGGCAGCGGTGTAAAGAGACCTAGAGCCCATGTTTAAACGGATTTAGGTCAACTAGTGTATATATATATATATATATATATATATATATATATATATATATATATATATATATATATACAGTATATATATGCCAAAGTTTGGTCGTTTTATATCCTGTGGATGGATAGTGTACTGGTTAAGGGCTCTGCCTTTGACATGGGATACCAGGGTTTGAATCCTAGGGTCAGTACCTATTCAGTAAGGAGTTCAAGGCAAGACTCCCTAACATTGCAGAGTGGCCTCTTGAGCGGGTCCCCGTGGCTGCAGCTCTTGAGCGCTTTGAGTCTGACAGGAGAAAAGCGCTATACAAATTGGATTATTATTATAGATATACAGTACATGTGGCTGGATGGTGTAATGGCTAAGAGCTCTGCCTCTGATACAGGAGACCAGGGTTTGAATCTCGGCTCTGTCTGTTCAGTAAGCCAGCACCTATTCAGTAGGAGACCTTAGGCAAGTCTCCCTAACACTGCTACTGTCTATAGAGTGCGTCCTAGTGGCTGCAGCTCTGGCGCTTTGAGTCCGCCAGGAGAAAAGCGCAATATAAATGTTATTTGTCTTGTCTTGTCTACGCACAGAGGTAGATGCTGCTTGCTTGGCAGTTGGAAACAGCTGATATTTCCCACAATACAACAAGGCTCACAGACAGGAAACTGTCAGGACCTAGGTCCTGACATCACACTGTGGGAGGGGTTTACCAACATATCAGTCATACATACAGACTCACCCCCCCCCCCCCCCCCCCCCGATGATTTATTCAAGAATAGGTAAAGATTTCTTGTGGGAAAGGGAGTATCAGCTACTGATTGGGATGAAATTAAAACCTTGGTTACAGTTCCTCTTTTAAAGACCCCCTTTTCTACAATAGCACCACCAGTATCTACACCAGTGACGAGATGCGAACCACAGTGTGTTAATTGGCTGGTATCTCTCTCCACTCATGTGATTCAAAAAGTGGCCCCACATGAGTATAGGTAGCTTTGATTGGTGAAAACCTCCCTCCAATCAGTGCCAGGCAGTTGCAGAGATTCACTGTTTGGCAACATTAAACTGGTAATGAAATTAGCCAAATTTCTTGATGATAACATTGCAGCCACCATGCCTTTTATGCCGCAAAACAGATTTATTGCTTTTAAGAATAAGTGTATAAAGAGTTAAAGGGGAACTGTAACAACACATAGCACCACGGTTTTCTGTAGTAGTCTGTTGCTGGAGGAAGGCAGGGCACATGATAGTGGTAGAGCCTATTTTCCCTTCACCTTAAACAATAACCCCCCCCCCCCCCCCAATTAATTAACCTTAACAGAGCTAAAATGACCACACGGACAGTACGCATTGGATTAATTTTAGGTCAAAGCAGCCTAGTTTATGTTTTAAATCAAAAAACACACTGTTAAAAAAACACAGTAACCATTCAACACATACAAAAATTCTTAGAGAGCTGAGGCAAGGGGTCCGGAGGTACCACCCAAACACCAAAGGCCATATACCTGGCATGCAGCCTTGTAACCGCCCCCCAGCTGTCTCCACCTGCTCGGGGACAACTGCATGCCCACATAATCGCCACTTCCCGATGATCCGTAACACGCTGGAATTTGCCCCGCGACAAATCCACCCACAAATACTACCAGCCTCTGGATCCCCTACCCCTCCAGCTGCAATGACAACAAAAAATACAACCTAGAGAAAAATAAAAAACAAGGGAGGGAGGGAGTTTGTACCTCTAGCTTGCTGAAGGCCCCAGCCCTGCCCCTTCTTTATATAAACTACCCCTCGCCCCCACTCGTCTTCCTCCAAAGCCCGGGAACCCAACTCCTTCTCATTCCCCTTAACCCTGTCAGTTCCAGTGTTACATAGTTATTTGGGTTGAAAAAAGACTTACGTCCATCGAGTTGGCGACCCTATCATGTGGGGGCCCTCCACACTCCGCTGCTCTACAGTTCCAAGCTCTATTCTTACTTGATCCTGGGATATCGCGGGCGTTTTTTCTCGTTTCGGCACTCTGTGATTGTGCTTGTGTTTTCTGCGCACAATTTTCATTTGATATTTTTCGATTTGAGGCAAAATACAATAGAATTAGAAATGTACATGATTCAGAATGCTGTCCTTTTTATTTTATTTTTTTACCACAGAGAAAAATGTGAAAACTTAAAGTGCACAAATGCAAAAAAAAACTCCCAATATTTGAGCGCCCTAGTGATTTTGGTCCTATGTGCAGCAGTGCAGGCGTTTTCCGGTATGCGGAGTGCCTGCCAAAGACAGAGATGAAGGTCATGTGACCACTGTTTCATACAAAGAAATCAGGTGTTTTTTCCTTGCACAGTGCAATTACAGCTTAGCGTTTAACCTTGTATTTTAGGCAGCTATGGTCTTAAAGTGGACTTGAACACAGGACAGATGAAAAACATAGAGGAATGCACCCTGTATTTAGAGAGTTTAGCATGTCTAATTCCCCCCATCTGTGACTAATCACCACTGTAATTTGATCTCTCAGCTGTGTCAGCGCAGGAATCTTGGCTGCCCCGGCAGAGCAGCTAATTTGTAAACACAGGATGTTAACCCTATGGCTGCTTCCATGAAAGCAGGAAGTAGTTACACTGCATATTTATTGCAGGATTTCTATCAGCTGTAACAACTAAATGATTTTCTTTAAAGGTGCTGTTGCTTGTCTTTTAGAGCACAGAGGAAGTTCTGAGTTCCAGTCCACTTTAATTATACATTCGTGACCAATTCAGTAAACATCTGTATTAATCAAGAAATCCTTTTCCCTTTCCTTAAAAAAATAAAACTACCCTGGCCCTAGTTTTACAATTAATATAATACAATTCTTTTGTGAAGGCACAGAGAAAAACTACAATTTCTCATTACTGTCCAATCACTATCGCAGCTCCATTCATTTTTTTTTTTGTCTCGTCCCTTTCGTTGACCTATTTATCTGCTTCCTCCCTTCGTCAGACATTGATATTCATTATTCCAAGGCTACAATGGGGAGCCACGGTGCCGGAATCCCATCAGTATGAACATTCATGTTTAATAAAGACAAACTGGGGAGATCTAACCAGCGGGAGGATAAATTAAATCAATATGATACAGGTGAATAATGCGGGAGGATCACTGGGGTCAACAGGCGGCTGGGCGCAGATGAAACGATGGAAATTGTGCTGGGAGATCACAGAGGAGGGGGTGGAAAAGAAAAGAGGAAATGGAAAGTTTAAGAAGAAAGAAGAAGCAGATCAGAAGTTGGGCTGAAGAATGCGAGGTGACATGTCGAGAGGAAGGTAAAGCCGTCAGGCCGTCACACTTTGTATGAACTTGGCATATGAACTTGAAAGCCAGCGTCAGGATGAGGCACGGAGGAGCAGATGGCGAACAGCTGGGTGATGAGGATGGCAGGAACCATCCAAACAGAAGCAACAATAAAACTCCATCACAAACGCTCCCGCGCTCAGGACTGCTAAGGTGACTTGACCCATTTATCCCACGTCATTGTGCACAATGGAGTGGTGGCTGCTTTAGTTGTATGGATTTCTTGTATGGATAACAAATGGATGGAGGACTGAGGAGAGAAGGAGTGATGGGTGGGTGGATGGAAGGATGGATGGGCAGAGAAACAAGTGGAAGGACAAACAGACACGGGGAGGAATAGTCTGCTGGATGGAGAGACGGATGGATGGATGGGCAGACGGATGGGTTAATGAACAAATGGATATTACAATGACCAAAGTAATGAATGACCAAACACTGACCACTGCTAGGTGGGCCAGGGCTGGTATTGGAGTCCATGGAGAATCATTGGGTTATCATTGGATTGCACAGAACCAATGGGAATCCTCCAAAGCACCAGGGAGAATTTTTCTTAGTTCATTGAGTGGTGGAATGAAAATCCTCCCTGTTGATAGTTTTCCCATTGATCTAACCAATGGTAGACCTATGTTTTTGCTGGGGTTCTGAGCTTACTGGCACATGTACCCAAGCCCAGGAGTGGCGTCAAGAGCATGGAGGTCTCGAATGGCGACGACAATGCAGGTGAGCTGGATGCACAACAGTGGTAAGTGTAAACAGCCCGCTGGATGCTGTGACTGGGCAGGGCTGAACTCCCGGTTGTGCATTTGATGTGGGTGTGAATCTAGCCTAAACAACAACAACAACAAAAGTTTTGTAAATTCTCCTAAATCACATAAGATCGCCTCAGATCAGTACATAGTGCTGCGTACAGGGGAAAAAGTTATGTGATCATAAATGCCAGACTTAACAGGTAGGTAGCTTTTCAGTTTTTATTTAAACTTCTCCAGGATTAGAGCTGTTTTGATTAAATAAAACCTGTAACATCAAAGTTTCCCTGGGGGGTACTCACCTCGGGAGTGGGAAGCCTCAGGGGCCCAATGAGGCTTCCCACACCGTCCTTCGTCCCTTGGGGGTCTTGCTGCAGCCCTCCGAACAGCGGCGATGTAAGTATTTACCTACCTGCGCAGGCTCTGTGGCGGCTCTTGGAT
This sequence comes from Hyperolius riggenbachi, assembly GCF_040937935.1. Classification (NCBI taxonomy): domain Eukaryota; kingdom Metazoa; phylum Chordata; class Amphibia; order Anura; family Hyperoliidae; genus Hyperolius; species Hyperolius riggenbachi. Next base: position 410,584,641 of record NC_090650.1, read on the forward strand.
CCGAAATAGGAGGAAATACCCGATCGCCGTCGGGTCTGCTCTACTGCGCAGGCGCAAGTCTTCGGCGCCTGCGCAGTAGAGCGGACCCGACTTAGATCGGGTATTTCCGTCTACTTTGGAGCCAAAAGCCGCAACAGCGCCCCCGCTGGAGCCTGGAAAGGTAAATATTGAACAAGCTGACGGATTTGTCGTGCCGCTGTTCAGAGGGCTGCAGCGAGACCCCCGTGGGACAGAGGACGGCGTGGGAAGTCTAATTGGGATCCTGAGGCTTCCCCCTCCCAAGGTGAGTACCCCCCAGGGGAATTTTTTGATGATACAGTGTCTCTTTAGGTGTAGCAAGATATTCCCCAGGGTAGGGACAGAATGACAGATAGCGTCATTCTGACGCTGGCTTTCAAGTTCATATACCAGGTTCAAACAAAGGCCTCAATTCACTAAGATCATGCTGGAGATAATAAGGCAAGAGAAAACTTACCTCCACATAAGAGAGAGTTATCTTATCTCTTCATTCCTTAAGTTACCTCCTCTGTAGTTAAGTTACCTCCTCTGTAGTTAAGTTACCTCCTCTGTAGTTAATTTACCTCCTCTGTAGTTAATTTACCTCCTCTGTAGTTATTTTCACATGCAGTTAATAAACAGCCTGTCTTTAACTCTGGAGTTATTTTAAGGATTGAAGAGTTAACTTAAAGACAGAAGAGTTAACTTTAGGTTTGCCTGAGGTAAAATGTTTCCTGAATACTACATGCTTTATCACCATGGTAACAACTCTAGAAGAGTTATTAAAGACAGGAGATTTCTTAGTGAATTGAGGCCATAGTGTGTCTCCAAAGGTTTTTAGTATAACTCTAAGTAGTGGTCAAGTTATTGGATCCTTTTGATCTGAGGGTATGGGAGGTGTGACGCAGTTGTAACGCATCCTTCAGGTATCCAGGGCCTAGGTTATGTAGGGATTTGAATGTTAACATACCGTAAATTGATCTGATCAATGATAAAACTAAAGAAATTTTTTTATATATATTTTAGAATACAGAAAACTAAAAAGCAATGTATGGTCAGAAATCTTTTGCTTCTTGAATCTACAAAAGATTTTCTGATGAGGCCAATAGAAAGAGGGAGTATTGAAAAAAATATCAGATTAGTTGGAGCAATTTGTAGCCATCCATGATGAGATCATTGCAAAAATCAAGCACCTCATACCCCCAGAAGATCTGCCAACCTTAGTCCACGCCTTCATCACATCCCGACTGGACTACTGCAATGCTCTCTACACTGGCCTTCCAAAAAAGGTCTTGTACCGACTACAGCTGATACAGAATACTGCTGCCAGACTGCTAACCAACCAACCCCGTCACTGCCACATAACGCCAGTCCTGCACTCCCTTCACTGGCTACCTATAGAATGGAGGGTCCTATTCAAGATCGGCCTACTGACATTTAAATCCCTGAATAATTTAGGCCCTGGATACATGAAAGATATGTTGCAGCTGCGTAGCAATCCCCGCATTCTCAGATCAACAGGTTCTAATAATCTAGTCATACCCAGAGTCCACTTGGAAACTTTTGGTCCCAGAGCCTTCTGTCATGCTGCCCCTACGTTTTGGAACTCCTTACCTCAACAGATCAGGACAGCTCCATCCCTGGACGTGTTTAAATCCAGACTGAAAACCCACCTGTTCAGTCTGGCATTTGCAGAAATATAACTTTTGTTGTGTGAATACTTCATCCTACTAATTACTGAATCTGAGAGAGCCTAAGCGCTTTGAGTCCTATGGGAGAAAAGCGCTATAGAAATGTTATTGTATTGTATTGTATTGTATAGATCAAAGAGCGACAAGAGAGAAATGGAGGAAGATAACAGCCGGGGAAAACAGACAAATAAGTCCCTGAGAAGTGTGATGCGGCTGGGAAGATGCCACCATTGCTTTTCATCAGATCACCATTAACGGTCGCGGGTTAAATGATGACACATAAAAGCTTCTGCGGTGTGGAAAGGTCAAGGCTCACATGTTTTCTGATGTAGCTCTAGATTTTCTTGCTTTTCATCTACAGATCCAGAGAAGTAGGTAAGCGCCTGTGCTAATGCATACACTGCAAGATATGGGCTTCTAACTGCACTTCTATTCACAAAACACGGCCCTTACTCATTGTAAGACGGTAACCATATGACCAGGGCTGTGGAGTCGGTACAAAAATGCACCGACTCCTCAGTTTAGGATTCCACCGACTCCGACTCCTCTAATTTGCATATTACAATCTTGTTTATTAAAAGTATGTAACGTGAAATTCGTCTCTTAACTGCCAACGCTTAGGAATTTTAAGACAACTGAAGTGAGAAGGAGATGTAGACTGCCATATTTATTCCCTTTAATCATAGACTAAAACTAGTCCTTCGTAAGAGTACTTGCAAAAGGTACAGACCGGAACAAATAACATCTATCAGGCCCTAGGCAATGTGACTGCCAGGGGCGCCGCGAGGCATAAAGCGAACCAAGCGGCCGCTTGGGGCCTCAAGATTGTAGGGGCCTCGGCGGCTCAGTGACGTCGGCGTGACGTCACTGTTTTCCCGCAGCCCCGCGGGGCTGGCAGAGCAGAGCAGAGCAGGGCAGGGCTACGGGAAGATGGCCGCCGCCGAAGCCCTGCTCTGGAGACTATTTATGCCTCCAGTACAGGGCTTCGGGTGGCCATCTTCCCGTAGCCCTGATTCAATCAGCGCGGGAGATTGGAGGAGGGAGGGAGCTCCGTGGGAACTGCGCGCCTGAGGAGCCGGCCAGGAGAGGAGACGGGGAGAGAAGACTTCTGCCAGTGCCAGGTGAGTAAATTCTTTTCTTTTTGCAGCTCTGAAAATGTGCCCTAATTGCGTTTGATATCTGCTGAAACTGTTTCCTAATTGTGTTTGATTTCTGCTGAACTGTGCCCTAATTGTGTTTGATTTCTGCTGAACTATTCCCTAATTGTGTTTGATTTCTGCTGAACTGTGCCTTAATTGTGTTTGATTTCTGCTGAACTGTGCCCTAATTGTGTTTGATTTCTGCTGAACTGTGCCCTAATTGTGTTTGATTTCTGCTGAACTGTGCCCTAATTGTGTTTGATTTCTGCTGAACTGTGCCCTAATTGTGTTTGATTTCTTCTGAACTGTGCCCTAATTGTGTTTGATTTCTGCTGAACTGTGCCCTAATTGCGTTTGATTTCTGCTGAACCGTGCCCTAATTGCATTTGATTTCTTCTGAAAATGTGCCCTAATTGCGTTTGATTTCTGCTGAAAATGTGCCCTAATTGCGTTTGATTTCTGCTGAAAATGTGCCCTAATTGCGTTTGATTTCTGCTGAAAATGTGCTCTAATTGCGTTTGATTTCTGCTGAAAATGTGCCCAAATTGCGTTCGATTTCTGCTGAAAATGTGCCCAAATTGCGTTTGATTTCTGCTGAAATGTGGCCCTAATTGCGTTTGATTTCTGCTGAAAATGTGCCCAAATTGCGTTTGATTTCTGCTGAAATGTGGCCCTAATTGCGTTTGATTTCTGCTGAAAATGTGCCCAAATTGCGTTTGATTTCTGCTGAAAATGTGCCCAAATTGCGTTTGATTTCTGCTGAAATGTGGCCCAAATTGCGTTTGGTTTCTGCTGAAATGTGGCCCTAATTGCATTTGATTTCTGCTGAAATGTGGCCCAAATTGCGTTTGATTTCTGCTGATATGTGGCCCAAATTCTGTTTGTTTTCTGTTGAAATGTTGCACAAATTGCGTTTTTATTTTCTGGTGTCTGGGGTAACTGTTGCTGCATTTATTATTTCATGGTCATAGTTGGCTATATTTGCTGTGCTACGGTTAAGCTCCGCCCATACAATGTCATGGCCAAATCCATCTTTCGGCGCGGCGCGCGCCTCAATCACCCCCACATCCATTTTCCCCGCAAACAGCCCCGCCCCAATCTGCCCTCCAGCTCCACCCACATGTCATGGCCACGCCCACTTATGTGGGATAGCCACACCCATTTTTCGCCGCGGCCACTTCCTACAGTCCGCTTGGGGCCACAAAAACCTTAGCTGCACCCCTGGTGACTGTGGGTACATGTAAGAATGATGGGCAGGTACTCTGCAGGGGAATAAGGAGATTCTCCTCTATTACACATTCTTCATGCACAATCTGAACCAGGTTTATGGGTGACAGACAACACCTCTGTCCAATGTGCACAACATTCTCAGTGGATTCCCTGCAGCTTTGTGGGGAGTGCATATGTAGAGTACAGTACTACTGTGTAACAAAGTAAACCTGAGAAGGATGAAATTAAAGTTTTATACATTCCTGGGGCTTCCTCCAGCCCCCGCCAGGCTAATCAGTCCCTCGCTGTCCTCCTTCGCCACCTGGATCTTCTGCTATGAGTCCAGGTACTTGAGCAAGTCGGGCATAGTGCACATGCACACACTCCGCCGCCGGAAGCGTACTACACCTGTGCAGCACTATTGCACAGGTGCGGTGACTGGTTGAATTACCGAGACCCATAGCAGAAGATTCAGGTGGCGGAGGAGGACAGCGAGGGACTTATTGGCCTGAAGGGGGCTGGAAGAAGCCCCAGGTATGTATAAAACTTTACTTTTCATCCGTCTCAGGTACCCTTTAATTCGTAGTCACCAAACCAAATTTTAACAACATATCGAATTATTTGATTTCATGAGCAAAGAGTGCATACATTTGCATAAATCAACATCAACGCAGAATTATTTCCATCTCATTGACCATCTCTATTAGTGACACGGCTACACATCAGGCTTTATTCTTACAGCATAGATGTTATTTAGTATATATAAGAGATTCCTGTGTACACATCATATATACAGTCACAATCAGATGTGTATATCTGACTTTGAAAATACGGGGACTGCTTTATTGAAGCAGCACAAGTAACTAATTTTTGATTGGTTTATTTCATGTTTGTGGACTAAGCACAGCTATTACTGTATGTATAAATTATTTATGATGACTATTATCTGAGAAATAGAACGTTTTATCATATTTTCTATTTTAATTACAGTTTAAATTCATTAGGAGTCGGGGTCGGTGCATTTTTTCCCGACTCCGACTCCAGGCACCCAAAATTGCTCCGACTCCGACTCCACGACTCCACATCCCTGCATATAATGGTACATCTGGCTATACATAGTGGAAATACCAGCACTGAAGTCTTCAGACGGAAAGGAGTGGATTTGGCACCAGTAGTGAAGAGGATGAAAAGTAAGTTCCGGTAAAGCCTGACTTAAGTCGGCTGAGGCGGCTGATAATGACCGCCTCAGCTGGCAATCAGGCGTGTGTATGGCACCAGAAGACCCCTGACACCCAACACATGGGTGATCCACTGGATTAATCTACTCAACCCCAGCAATGCCGATCCCCCTGTAGATTCCATTGCTCGTGCTGCTCCCCTGCCTACAGTGTGACGTCACGCATGCAATGCTCGTCGTCCCCCTATCGTTCCTCCGCATAGCAACACAGCGCATTGTCAGCTAAACAGAGATGATCCAGGCTCTGTGCTACTGCGTATATGCAGCCCTTACTTGCATCTGTGCCGTGCTGTTCAGAAAGTCCCAGAACAGCGCAGGAGAGGTGTAGGAGGACCGGGAAAACCTCTCGGCCATCCAGAAGCTTTCTGCTACTGAAGTAAGTATTTAACTGCTTTTATTTTCTTTTTAAATGTTACAGGTATGCTTTAAACATTCCAGCATGCAAGTGACAGGTTCTCTCCAGTGGGGTACTTTTTCGGACTATAGTGCAACCCTCACTGATAAGAACTGACAGCCATAAGAAAAGCTTCTCAATGCAGGGACATAGATAAAAAAGGTCAATAGTTCAATTTCCCTAAGCAATCATAAATGTTCCCTCACACGGTCAACTCGTCATCTAGAACACTGCGTCAATTAGTCCAAGGATCCCAAGTTTTTTGTAAAGTTTTGTAAAATATTTTTTTTTCTCACCTACAGCTGAACACAATATTAGGTATACATGTAATGGCTACTTCTACGCTTGCTGTATTCTGACTGAATTGGGTGGGAGATGTCATTCCTTTGAGATAAAACCTTGTAGAACTCGAACACAGATCACACTCTCTGGTCTAACTTCCGTCCAATTTCACTCATAAATATTGACACCAAGTTATTGGCCAAGATCCTAGCTACACGCCTTAACTCTACAATCACCTCTATTATTAACAAAGACCAAATTGGCTTCATGCCTAAGCGACAGGCGTGAGACGGCGTGAGACGCCTCTTACATCTGATCCACCATGCCCGAGAATCTCAACTCCCGGCCATGCTTCTGTCGTTAGATATAACCAAAGCTTTCGACTCAGTATCGTGGTCCTACCTTTTAGCAGTTCTACGTAGGTGGGGCTTTGGCCCGGGCCTACTAACTTGGATTAAAGCTTTATATTCCTCCCCCTTAGCAGCCGTAGCATATAATGGCTTTAAATCCCCAGTATTCCCCATTTTGAGAGGCACTCGGCAAGGATGCCCTTTATCCCCCCTTCTGTTTGCCCTCCTCATTGAACCCCTAGCTATCCTCATACGTAACAACCCTGAGATACATGGTATTCCCCTGGGGAAAAATACCCACAAGATCGGCCTTTTCGCCGACGACCTAATACTATGTATCTCTCGTCCCACAGGATCTATCCTCACTCTCCTAAAACTTCTAGATCGCTTCGGTACAATTTCAGGGCTACAAATCAACCCTACTAAATCAAAAGCCCTTAACATCTCCTTACCACATAATTTGATGCAAGCCCTACAGGATACTTTTGAATTCAATTGGGACCCATACAAGCTACCGTATTTAGGGATCTACTTAACTAGCTCCTATAACACACTATATCAATATAATTTTCCCCCTCTTGTGAAGGAGCTCACCGGACTGTTGGAGTGCTGGAAGAGGTACGCCATATCGTGGCTGGGCAGAATAGCCGCTATAAAAATGACCTTTCTCCCGAAATTGCTATACGCTTTCAGATTATTACCCATCCCATTAGCTCCCTCATTCTTCAACTCTCTTCAACAAAAAATTAATGCTTTTATATGGGGAGGCAAGAAATCGAGGTTTAACAGAAAACATCTTTACGTACTGAGGTCTAACGGGGGTATGGGGTTACCCAACATCAGTTATTACTATAAAGCCGCACAATTGGCTCCCCTTACTAATTGGTGCCTAGAAAAGGATCGCCCCTCCTGGGTTGACATTGAACATTACCTAATTTCCCCCATTGAAATAAATAATCTGTTATGGCTAACACCAGCTCACCGTAACAACATTTCCAATCCCATCATTAGACACTCACTACATATTTGGGACAGTTGTAAATACTCGGGCCGGCTTATGTCTCCACATAGACCCCTTACCTCTTTTCTGGGTAATCCTTCCTTCCCGGCTGCTTTACATGCCCCCAGCTCCTACCAATGGTGGAAACAAGCTAATCTACACAAGATCCACGATTTGCTCACAACAACAGGTATTAAATCGTTTACCTATCTTAAAGAGAAAGCGGCACTTCCTACGTCTGAATCATTTCATTACATGCAGATCTCCCACTTTATGAAGCACCATATCACTGATATTGAGTTACCTTCTTGCAAAACACCCTTTGAGAACATTTGTGCCACTGACCCCCAATCCCCGGGCACTATCTCCTTAATATACAATGAACTATCCCAAATCCGGGCGCACAATAAACCGGATTACATAAACAAATGGGAAAAAGAGTTGAATATATCAATTGAATACACCGACCTATCGGATATCTGGTTAAATATCCCTAGGACTTCCATTAACGCAGACCTCATAGAGGTAAACTATAAAGTACTCTTACGTTGGTACATGGTACCTCAAAGGCTTGCTAAACTCAATCCAGATCTGTCGGGCAATTGCTTTCGGGGATGCAAAGAGTCGGGCACTTTCGCCCATATATGGTGGACTTGCAGCAGGGTCCGAAGGATCTGGATAAGGGTTTGCTCCTGGGCCTCGTCACTGATCAATGCTCCAGTCCCTAGGAATCCTCTCCATGCTTTACTCGGCTGCCCGTATCCCAATCTTACTCCCTCCCAAAACGAACTCATTAGATATATATTTGCGGCTACTAAAATTAAAATAGCAGCCGCCTGGAATTCCCAGTCCATATCATTTGAATCCATTAAAAATAGGCTAGGTCATATCCTCTTCTTCGAAAAATGAAGAGCCCGCATGAATGATACTATAAAGAAATTTCATAAAATATGGGATCCCTTGATCAACTACCTAATAACTCCTGACCTTAATAGAATCGTACACACCTGCTGAGACCAACAACATACTCCCTTCATAGAGTCTGATGAAAATCCCTTGTTGAAGACACAAATCGGGATCACCCCCTGTCTCCGTGGTTTCCTCTCCTTTCCTCTCCTTTTCATTCTCCTCGTTTATACTAATCTCATTCTATACCCTCTCTGTTTTCTTCTTAACTACTCTGTTTCTTCCTCCCTCTTCTTCTTCTATACTTTCGCTCACATAGCTTACTTTTCCAGTTGTGTAGATACAAGTACTCACCATGCAACGGTTCTACACCCAGCTAACAGATCTATCTCTCAAGCCCTCGCTTATTCTACATCTCAAGCAGTACCGCAATATGTATCACTATATCATTTGGGCCACTAAAACGCTTACGGTCAATAACATGCCCTGCCTCGCTGGAGGGAGGGTACCATTTATGGCAGACAACCAAATGTTCAGGAGCATTCTCCATCCAGCCTTTTAAGGTTCAGTGATTGGATGGACGATATGCTCTACTAAATTATCTGTTGTAATATATTCTCCTACTCCCAGTTTTGCACTGCTAAGTCTTTTCTCTAGACCAAGTGTATTTATAAAACGGCAAATATCCCCCTCGTTCTTGTTAACCACTACTATCCTTTTTTACATCTTTTGTCGAACACTGAAATTATTATGTTACATTGGTAACCCCATGCTTATGCCAAACTTGTTGTAAGACTGTTGTTTTACTTGTACCTTTAAGCACTTCGTGTTATATGTTGTAAGATTACCTTTTTGAAAATTCAATAAAAAAATGATTGAAAAAAAACAAAAAAAAAAAAACCTTGTAGAACTACATAGGCAAAAAGGAGTTGTGAAACAGGTGGCCACACATGAATTTAGACGTGTACATGTCGTCGTCCCCCCGGCGTGACATCCCGGTCGTCTGCCCTGCAAAACGTATTGTTTTAAAATGTCAGTTTTCCAGGAGGCGGTTAATCGGTTAGCTGTCTCTTTTTATACCAGGGATTCCTGACCGATGTGTCAATTTTTTCTGGCTTAGGGAGCCCCTGCCTGGCATTGAGCATTGTTTTTAAGTTTACCAATAACTAATATGCCCAGGTCCTTCTCCCGTAGCATTTGTAACACTTGAGCTGCACTATAGTTGTTATGACCTCAGCGGTAGAGATGCCGGCGAACGGTTCCCAAACTGTTCGCCGGCGAATCCCTCACCCTTTACTACTTCCGGGTCGCTATGACCCGGAGTAGTACGGCTGCGCTGGGCCGGCGGTGCGCGTTCTTGATCGCGCACCTGTTGCTGGGCACTTTCAACGCATGTGTGTGACGTCATGAGTGATGTCACGCTCATGCGCAGAGAGTGCCCGGCAACAGGCGCGCGATCAAAGACGCGCACCGCCGGCCCAGCGCAGCCGTATTACTCCGGGTCGCTAAGTAGTACAGCCACATAGAGATTCGCGGGCGAACTGTTCGCTCACATCTCCACTCAGCGGTTCAACCACATTACATCTCATCTGACATTTATAAGCGTTAGATGTAGATCTTTCTGCAATATATCCCTATCTTCCTAAGCCTGAATAAAGCTACACAATTTTGTACCATCAGCACTTTGTAATCCGTCGGCTGGAATCACACGGCGTGTATGTGTGTTACAGGAGGGCGCACTCTCCATAACACAAACGGTATTATCTCGGTTTATGGGAAAACCAGGGGCTTCAGATCTGTATGTATCAGCCGGAGCGGGGGAGATTAGCCAGCGGGCAATGGGAAATAGCAGAGCGCCATTCGTGGCTGAGAAGGAATTATTTCATCCACTTACTGGATTGTTCTTTAGGTGAATTTTATAGCTGGGATAATATTAAGAGCTCGCTAAGGCTGGTGAATAAAGCGGATTAAAGTCATCATTGCATTGAGAGCCCCGGAATAAAAAAAAGCATTACAGCCAGCATCACACACAATGTAATCAAGAGCTCCATCCACATGATCAGTAAAGGATACCGCTGAGCAAGAGGAGACATGGGAAATAAGTCCATGTGATGCAAGGCCCTGACTTACCTACAAGTGCACAGCATTAGCCACAGCTGTCTCAATGGCTTATGTGGGGACCAGGTGGAGGGATGTCTAAACTGGTATGATTGGACATGGTGCATGCAAGGCCAGATTTACACTTTTTGTGCCCATAGACCAGGGGTCAGGAACCTTTATGGCTGAGAGAGCCATAAACACCACATATTTTAAAATGTAATTCTGTGAGTGCCATACAATATGTTTCAAACTGGGACAGTGTGCATGCACAGCAGAGGGCCATGGTGATGTGTATACAGTTGATCCACCGGGCAACGGAAGCGTCAGACACGACTTCAGCTTCTCTTGGGTTTCAGCAACATCAGCAATTTCTCTGAAAGCCAGACAGGAGAAATACTGACTAACAGCTTGTACAATTAGCTAGCTGACTTGTGGGGTTTATTCACTTTGTAGGACGAGATCCATGCACTTTGGCCCAATAGGCTGCCTGTCAAGTGACAGGCAGACAATTTGGCCAATCAAAGTGCGGTGATCTCGTCCTACAAAGTCATTGGAAGTGACAGAGTCCAGAGTGGAACAATTGGAGCAGCCATTTGTTTTGGGGTAGCGCGCTGCAGTGCATGCTACAGCAGTAGCGTGCCTACTTTGAAAATTGTAGTTGCGCTGCCACATTAAGCTGTGCTGCTTGAGCAGTGTAGCTTAGTGAATTAACCCCTACTGATTTGTATATGAGCCAGATGCAGCCATCAAAAGAGCCACATGTGGCTCCCGAGCCATAGGTTCCCTACCCCTACCCTAGACCATACATGTCAAACTCCGGACCGCAGGCCAAATCTAGCCCTCAGAGCCATTAAATTTGGCCTTACTCTAGACCACCAGGGAAGTGGTTTCTCTACTTTACATTATATTTGGCCCACTCTAGCCCACCAGAGAAGCTGTATTGGAAGTGACGCCCTAGATCACCAAGAAAGCCATATGGGGGAGGGAACTATATAGGGGAGGGTGGGGGCCACTAGACACCAGGAAACTGTATAGGGGTGGGAGGACCACTAGACAACAGGGAATAGTATAGGGAAGGGAGGTGGACCACTAGGCACCAGGGAACTGTATAGGGGAAGGAGGTGGACCACTAGACACCAGGGAACTGTATATGGATTGCAGGGGAGCCATTAGACACTAGAGAACTTTATAAGGGAAGAAGATGGCCAGTAGACATTAAGGTTGGCCCACAACTAGGTTTCAGGGTTCAATTCCGGCCCACTTTGTATTTGAGTTTGACACCCCACCCTAGACCAAGCAGGTTGTGGCTCCCATTTCATGTGCAGTTGCACCCCCTCCCATTCCACGTGCAGCCCCCTCTTCCATGTGTATCATCCATGTGATATAATAATCAGAACATACATACTGAAGCCCCTTTCATCCATGAACAGCTTCCTTGGGCATCAGCTTCCCTTTTTCTGTTGCTTCCCATTTTCAGCCTCCTCTTTCATATGTAGCAACCACTCTTTCATGTTCGGGTGGCCTTTGTGTTGCAGCGCTCAAGGCCCAGGCCTTTGTGGCCTTCCCAGAAACCCGGCCCAGGGTGCATGAAGATGGGGCGCTGCCCCTGGGTGTTGGCTATATATACCAATTCTAAGTTTTTGAAATATGGTTATTAGATGCAGTTTTCTGCAGGACCCTTTGCATTTACACACTGTTGGAGGAACTGAAACTCATCTCCTTCATGAAATGCTTCTCCCTAGACGTTCATTTTTTTCCTGGTACCTAGCCTTAAAGCAAACCGGGGAGATATAAGTCAAAAATGTAGATACTTACCTTGGGAGAGGCAATCCTCTGGATCCTCCTGATGCATCCCCGTCCCTGTCCATCTCTATGTTCCAGGGTTCAAAGTTCCATGGAGCTTGTCCACACTGCTCAGGCGCAATTGCCTTGCTCCTGCACAGTAGCTTGCTGCCGCCGCTTAGACTCGGCGTAAAAATCCGCATGCACGAGCTGTATGCACCTGCAGTGCAGACGAGCTCCCTCCATCAAAAAGGCCCTGTCAACCGGCTTGCGGTGGTCTCAGCGCTGGAACAGCGAGGAGGAGGACGATGGGGGAAGCCTCGGACAGATCCAGGGACTTTCTTCTTCCGACTGAGGCAAGGAGCTCGGCTGTCTTTAGACACCTTATCGTGTCCCGTGCACAGAATCGGACAATGTTAAGCGTCAGGCTTAGGTCGCCACAAGTGCAGCATAGTTTTAACTAGCGGTGGTCCCCGAAGCGGTTAAACTTTCCATTACTATAGGAGGAGACGCCAATAATAAAAAATGTACAAATTATTTTTTGAGGCACCTCCTCCCATGAGTTTCAGTTTCTAGACTCCCCCCCCCCCCCCCCCATTTTTTCCCAGTGGGGGTGATAATTTTTACTGGAGTTGTGATCTGATAATTTGCCAAAGACCAGGGGTACCTATATTATGGCAAGGTCAGTTATCTTCATCAAAGCCTTTTACAGTGGTGCATGCAACCCGGTTTTGTGAGTGCCCATCATTATTCTTTCCCTTTTTTAACCTCCGCAAGAAAAGTCAGGTTAGGTAGCTGGCTGTGCTGCCTGGCTAGCCTTCCTGGATTACAGGCCTGGCTGGACAAAAGGTCTTTCACTTGCATAGATTTCAGCTTGAAAACAAACTTTTTTTTTTCCTTAGTAAACTTTAAGTATTCCAGCAGCTCTCTGTGCGCTCCCTCTCCCAGCCATTGCGGCTATAATAATTCATGAGCGCGTTGCCATCTATTTTAAGGAACTCATTACAGTCCTTGACACTTTATTGACAAAGCCATTAGGTTGGACAGAAATTACAGGCATGCAAAAATCCCGTTGGAAACGTGTGTTGAGACTCCAAGAGAGCTGAAGTCCTCATATCCCAGCAGCTCACAAGGCAGCCGCCATCTCTGCAGAACCCACATCTCATTTACTGCGTAGCACCTCTGCCTATCCTCCCATAGCGCCGCCACAACTGCCTGAGATGTGGAAGACGGGCAGATATCAGAGTGAATGCATCTGGGAGAAAGACACGCCTCTGCTAAACCTCTAGTGACAGAGACAGCGTATTTTCATTCTCCAAATTACAGTGATCTTTTTTGTCATCTCCATCTCTTAACCACTTCACACCCAGACCTTGTTTTCCCCCGATGGACAACAACAGTTTTGACGTTTTAGCTATGCCCCTATTTATTTCGCAATAACTTTATCCCTACTTAGACACCTAAATGAAATATATATCTTTTTTTTTTTTAAGACAAACTAGACTTTCATTGTATGGCATTTTTTTCATAGAACAATTTGGTTTTCTATGCAATTAATTAGAAAAGAGGGAAAAAAATAGAAAAAAAAACATTTCCCAGTTTTACCAATTCCTGTTTAAAAACAAAAATGCTACTGTAGAAAAAAATAAACATACATTTTGTTTGGCTAAATCTACCGTTTATCACGAGATTAGATTATATTAGATCATGTTCCTGTCACACAATTTATGGTGAGGATATTTGATTCTGAAATAATGCAAATAGTGTATTTTTCACTATGAACTGAGAAAATAAAAGTATTTTTAATGGTGAAAATCAATCTTATTGGCTCAGGGAACATATATTCCCTTTCACCAATTAGTGCTGCAGCACTTAGTGCTGGAGGTATGCACAGGAGCAAGCCCAATCGTGCACAGCTATGCTTCAGCGAAAACACGTATATCTATGTCCTCGTGGTTTAGATGAAGGAGCTGAGGCTTTAAAGTGGTTAAAGAGACACTATAGTACAATGCAATGAATTATTCAGGATACCCACTTTTACAGCAATTTCATGGTTTCAGCATCAGAAACTCTTCCTATAGTTATACTGTGTTGTATATTGGTGTGTACCCCGCCTCCCAGTAATGTCAAGCCCAGGCAGATTAGCTACGCACTCTTCTTCTCCCAGTGCACTCTGGGAGACCAGGGCTCATATGCAGCTTTTTCTCCTGACTTTTCTCCCAGGTGATATTTTTAAAACTTGTCAATTAACCACCAGCAAGCAAGAGGATACTTGGAATCATTTCTATAAGACCTTTTTACCTACCTTTTGTGGTTTTTTCATTTGCAAAGTGGAGACAAACTATTTTAAAGAGAAGATAAAAAATGATCTCCTAGGAGAAAACTCAGGAGAAAAAGTTAATAGCATAACCTAGGTGATATTTTCACAGCTTGTCAATACAATGCATTTTAAAGGAATACTTAAGTCACTTAAAAAAATGACTTTTACTCACCTGGGGCTCCCCTCAGCCCCCTGCAGCTGAACAGTGCCCTCGCCGTGTCCCTCCGATGCGCCTGGTCTCGCCGGCGGCCACTTCCGGTTTGGCCGTCACCGGCCGACAGGCTGTGAACGCGGCTGATTACCCGCGTCCCCGGACGCAATAGCGCCTTCTACAATGCTATTGCGTCCGGGGACACCGTTAATCAGCCGCGTTCACAGCCTGTCGGCCGGTGACGGCCAAACCGGAAGTGTCCGCTGGCGAGACCAGGCGCATCGGAGGGACACGGCGAGAGCACCGTTCAGCTGCAGGGGGCTGAGGGGAGCCCCAGGTGAATAAAAGTCATTTTTTTAAATGACTTAAGTATTCCTTTAAGCCACCAACAAGAAAGAAAATACTCAAAATAATTTTGATAGTACATTTCACCTACTTTCTGGTACTTTTACCATTGCAAAGTGGAGACAAATTATTTGATAGGGAAGAAGAAAAATCTCTCAGGAGAAAACTCAGGAGAAACAGTGAATTGCAGATGCACCAACTTTTGGGAACTTTTTCAGCTGTGAAATGCTAAAAAACTTGACATGAAAATTCTCTCTGAAGAGATAACTCAGGAGAAAAAGTTAGGCTACGTTTCCACTAGTGCGGTGCGATTCCGTTGCGGAAAACGTGAAAACGAATTTGTACGCGTTTGTATAAACATTTTAACGTGCAAAACCTTTAATGGGTAGATCAAGAAAACTGTAAGGTACAAAGCAATGCTTCTGGTGACTGACCCATCTGGCCAAGGCTAGGTTCTGCTGAAATCTCCAGACATGCTAGAGTGTTCCAAAGCCCTCGCGAGATTAAGCTGTGTGGTTAGTACACACAATGATCTACCAAAACCAAATGCAGTACTCAGGGATTTCCCAGAGCCTGATTCACAAAGGTTCGAAACAAGTGTCAATGATTGCTGGGGCATAGACAGAAGAGAAGGTTGTGGCTCAGGCAGGACAAAAGGATCATGAAACATGGGGAACACTGAAGTACACAGAAACATGAAAAGCATCAGGGCATGAAAGAACATGGGATGCATCAGGTCATGCAAGAACATGGGAAGCATCAGGGTATGCAGGAACATGGGAAGCATCAGGGCATGAAAGAACATGGGATGCATCAGGTCATGCAAGAACATGGGAAGCATCAGGGTATGCAGGAACATGGGAAGCAGCGGGGTATGCAGGGACATGGGAAGCACCAGGGCATGCAGGGACATGGGAAACATCAGGGCATGAAGGGACATGGGAAGCACCAGGGCATGCAGGGACATGGGAAACATCAGGGCATGAAGGGACATGGGAAGCACCAGGGCATGCAGGGACATGGGAAACATCAGGGCATGCAGGGACATGGGAAGCACCAGGGTATGCAGGGACATGGGAAGCACCAGGGCATGCAGGGACATGGGAAGCATCAGGGCATGCAGGGACATGGGAAGCATCAAGGCATGCAGGGACATGGGAAGTGTCAGGGTTTGCATGGGGAACACTGAGGTACACAGAAACATGGGAAGCATCAGGTCATGCAAGAACATGGGAAGCATCAGGTCATGCAAGAACATGGGAAGCATCAGGTCATGCAAGAACATGGGAAGCATCAGGTCATGCAAGAACATGGCAAGCATCAGAGTAGGCAGGGACATGGGAAGCATCAGGGCATGCAGGAATATGGGAAGCATCAGGGCATGCAGGGACATGGGAAGCATCAAGATATGCAGGGACATGGGAAGCATCGGGCATGCAGGAACATGAGAAGAACCAGGGCATGCAGGGACATGGGAAGCACCAGGGTATGCAGGAACATGGGAAGCATCAGGGCATGCAGGGACATGGGAAGCATCAGGGTATGCAGGGACATGGAAAGCATCAGGGCATGCAGGAATATGGGAGGCATTAGGGTAGGCAAGAACATGGGAAGCATCAGGGTATGCAGGAACATGGGAAGCATCAGGGTATGCAGGAACATGGTAAGCATCAGGGCATGCAGGAACATGGGAAGCATCAGGGCATGCAGGAACGTGGGAACCATCAAGATATGCAGGAACATGGGAAGCATCAAGGCATGCAGGAACATGAGAAGAACCAGGGCATGCAGGAACATGGGAAGCACCAGGGTATGCAGGGACATGGGAAGCATCAGGGTAGGCAAGAACATGGGAAGCATCGGGGTGTGCAGGGACATGGGAAGCACCAGGACAAGCAGGGACATGGGAAGCATCAGGGGATGCAGGGACATGGGAAGCATCAGTGCATGCAGGGACATAGGAAGCATCAAGGCATGCAGGGACATGGGAAGTGTCAGGGTTTGCATGGGGAACACTGAGGTACACAGAAACATGGAAAGCATCAGGGCATGAAAGAACATGGGAAGCATCAGGTCATGCAAGAACATGGGAAGCATCAGGTCATGCAAGAACATGGGAAGCATCAGGTCATGCAAGAACATAGGAAGCATCAGGGCGTGCAGGAACATGGGAAGCATCAGGGTAGGCAGGAACATGGGAAGCATCAGGGCAGGCAGGGACATGGGAAGCACCAGGGTATGCAGGGACATGGGAAGCATCGGGCATGCAGGGACATGGGAAACATCAGGCCATGAAGGGACATGGGAAGCACCAGGGTATGCAGGGACATGGGAAGCACCAGGGTATGCAGGGACATGGGAAGCATCAGGGTATGCAGGGACAATGGAAGCACCAGGGTATGCAGGGACATGGGAAGCATCAGGGCATGCAGGGACATGGGAAGCATCAGGGCATGCCGGGACATGGGAAGCATCAAGGCATGCAGGGACATGGGAAGTGTCAGGGTTTGCATGGGGAACACTGAGGTACACAGAAACATGAGAAGCATCAGGTCATGCAAGAACATGGGAAGCATCAGATCATGCAAGAACATGGGAAGCATCAGGTCATGCAAGAACATGGGAAGCATCAGGTCATGCAAGAACATGGGAAGCATCAGGGCGTGCAGGAACATGGGAAGCATCAGGATAGGCAGGAACATGGGAAGCATCAGGGCATGCAGGGACATGGGAAGCATCAGGGTATGCAGGGACATGGGAAGCACCAGGGTATGCAGGGGCATGGGAAGCACCAGGGCATGCAGGGACATGGGAAACATCAGGGCATGAAGGGACATGGGAAGCACCAGGGTATGCAGGAGCATGGAAAGCACCAGGGTATGCAGGGACATGCGAAGCATCAGGGTATGCAGGGAAATGGGAAGCACCAGGGTATGCAGGGACATGGGAAGCATCAGGATATGCAGGGACATGGAAAGCATTAGGGCGTGCAGGAACATGGGAAGCACCAGGGTATGCAGGAGCATGGAAAGCACCAGGGTATGCAGGGACATGCGAAGCATCAGGGTATGCAGGGACATGGGAAGCACCAGGGTATGCAGGGACATGGGAAGCATCAGGGTATGCAGGGACATGGGAAGCATCAGGCCGTGCAGGAACATGGGAAGAAGCATCAGGGTATGCAGGGACATGCGAAGCATCAGGGTATGCAGGGACATGGGAAGCACCAGGGTATGCAGGGACATGGGAAGCATCAGAGCATGCAGGGACATGGGAAACATCAGGGCATGCAGGGACATGGAAGGCACCAGGGCATGCAGGGACATGGGAAGCATCAGGGCATGAAGGGACATGGGAAGCACAAGGGTATGCAGGAACATGGGAAGCATCAGGGCATTTATGGACATGGGAAGCACCAGGGTATGCAGGGAAATGGGAAGCATCAGGGTATGCAGGGACATGGAAAGCATCAGGGCGTGCAGGAATATTGGAAGCACCAGGGTATGCAGGAACATGGGAAGCACCAGGATATGCAGGAACATGAGAAGCGCCAGGGCATGCAGGAACATGGGAAGCAACAGAGCATGCAGGAACATGGGAAGCACCAGGGTATGCAGGAACATGGGAATCATAAGGGCGTGCAGGAACATGGGAATCATAAGGGCGTGCAGGAACATGGGAAGCACCAGGCTATGTAGGAACATACAAAGTATCTATATCCTTCTCACTTCAGCCCCTTTTAAAGGACATCCGAAGTGAGAGAACTATTGAGGCTGCAATATTAATTTCCTTTTAAACAATTCCAGTTGCCTGGCGCCCTGATGATCTCTTTGGCTGCAGTAGTGTCTGAATCACACACCTGAAACAACCATGTTGTTTAAGAGGAAATAAATATGGCTGCCTTCATATCCCTCTCAGTTCAGGTGTCCTTTAAGGGCACAGTTTAGGTGTATATGGCACCTTCTGTTCATTAACAGCACTAAGAGCTTGACCTACATCTGCTTAATGCCAGTTTGATAGGAGTTATCGGACACGGTCAGTTAATTTTCTCTTAAATAGACCTCCAGTTCTGCGGAGCCACACAAGGCTTGGACTTCATTAGCATGTCATTAGCCGCTTTTGTCAGACCTTCTGCTAAATTGGAGGTTATGGGGGAAAAAAACCTCACAAGACGGATGGAGCTGACGAATATACCACTTTGTCACCAAAACTTGCTGGCAGTGCAGGACTGTCAGGCACAGCGATGGCACTTAAAGCTGTCTCTGCGCTTCCTGACATGACATAAATGGCTGCAGAAGAGCTGCAGGCCTGATGGGTTTCTTCAGTGTAATATAAAACAGCAGGTGTGCTTATTAACCACATACTACAGAGAGAAATGTCTGTGCCGACACAAGGAATACAACGGGGAAGAGGGGCGATATGACACACATCAGTGACTCTCCGCTCCTCCTGAACACAGTATGGGTATATATATAGAGAGAGAAAAACGAGGGAGAGGGGGAGAGAGAAAAAGAAAGATAGGAGTTGATTCAAGGGAGCGGGCGCCATGTTGCACTACTGCGCGTAGTGTGCAGGCAGAGGCGTAACAATAGGGGATGCAGCCCCTGCACATGCCTGGGGCCCACTCAGGGCTGTTTTGGGGGGGGGGGGTAGGAGGCGTCCAGCATGAGGGGAGAGCATTGAACATCGGCGGAGAGGGGGGACAGTCCCTCCTCCCTCACCTCAGGCTGTTTAAACAGGAAGTAGCATGAAGCACTTAGGAGGTCGGAACCTCTGGTGGTGGATGGAGGTATGTGTCCTGCCTGCCGCCGCTGCCAGTGATAGATGCTGGAGGGGGAGCACTGAGAGGAGAGCCTGAGGTGAGGGGGGGGGGGGGGGGGGAGGGACTGTCCCCTCTCTCCGCCGATGTTCAACGCTCTTCCCTCATGCTGCGACCCCTCCTGCCCCCCCAAAACGACCCTGAGCTGCAAATTCTTGAAGGGGGGCCCGGTGACTTCTAGTTACGCCCATGTGCGGCACTGTATTTAGCGGGCGTTTGTGTCATTAAAGAGGAACTTCAGCCTAAACAAACATACTGTCATTAAGTTACATTAGTTATGTTCATTGAAATAGATAGGTAATATAATCTCTTACCCACCCTGTTTTAAAAAAACAAGCAAATGTTTGTGATCTCATGGGGGCAGCCATCTTTGTGGTTGAAAGGAGGTGACAGGGAGCATGAGCCACAGTTCAAATTGGCCTGTGTCCTGATCACCCCTCCCAGCTGCGCGCGCTAGGCAACGAGAACAACAACATCAGAAATTCCATCATGCTTTGCGCAGCATAAGGGGAAAAATGCCCGGGCAGTTTTCTTTGATGGGGCGGAGCTTAGCTTCTGTGCAGCTAAAAATGAGGCTTGGGTAAGAAAAACAAAGTTCTGATGCTGTGAAACCGGTAAAGAAACACCAAGCCTTTTCAGTGCTGCTGAGTAGATTTTTAGTTTGGAGGTTCACTTAAAGTTTGCGCTGCTTTAGAACACTTACCTGGTGAACAGTTTCACAGCAAACAATTAAAAAAAATTAATGTTCTCATTTTTCCATTGACTTCAATGGAGGGCGAGCGGCCGCTGACTTTAGCGGTTAATAGCAAAGCCCCATTACATGCTAGAAACACCAAATTTTCAGAGTATGTGGAAGTGGACGGTAGTTACAAGAGGGGGAAAAAAATCAAAAAGATCTTATAGTTTTTGATAAAATCGATTTTATAGTTACGTAGGAAAAAAGAATATATTTACAGTAAATGCGTTAAATGACAGATAATGTAGCAAACCTAACGGTAGTATAACTTTACATATATCAAAAGAAAGAGCAATTAATTTCCTGGCAAGGTTTCCAGGGGGTCCGTGGGCAGTGCGTACGGACCCCCTGAAAATCCTGTGGAAGTAGCACCGCTTTGGCCAGGGATCGCTTTACAGTCGCAGTGTGGCTGTATAAAGATTCCTGGCAACTTTAGCAATTTTTTTTAACTTTTTTTTTCCCCAGAGTGTGGGACATTTGAAAAAAAAGTGACGTGGTGTAGCCCCTTCCGAGCCTCATTAACCCCTTGTCTCCCATGCAGGCTGGGATTGCCAGAATGCGGAGCCCCGGGCGGGTGGGGATTCGCACCCTGAGCTATACCAGCCCACATGGTCCATGGTATGGGGGGCTCAGCAAAGGTTGTTTTTCCTGCGCCAACTGAAAAAATTTGGAATGCCGCAGGAGCTGCTGACCAGCTTTTACACTGCCACCACTGAATCTATCCTCTGCTCCTCCAATATCATGGGATAAGCAGGGGCAAACACAAGAGATAGGTACAAACTTCAAAGCACTGCGGAGAGGATCATCGGGTCACCCCTGCCACTGCTGGACCTCCTCCACACTTCCAGACTGAAGACTAAAGCCATCAGGATATCGAGCAACACCTCCCACCCTGGCAGTCGCTACTTCAAACTTCTCCATTTATGCCTACAGAACCAACCCCTCCAAACCACCAGACACAGGAACACCTTCTTCCCCGAAGCTGAACTTCTGCTGAACTCAAGTCCCTTCCCCAGCAAAATCCCCTAGCCTCCCACTCCGGCCTTCCCGGTACCTTCGTGCATCACTGAAAATACGCCTATTGTTTGGATTTCTTTGTCTGTCTATCGCATTCATTAATCAGTCTGTCATCTGCACTATTGAAAATGCAACTTGTACCACAATGAATTCCTGGTGCCACAACTATCTTACTTAGCAATTAGAGCCGATTCCGATTCTGAAACCAATGCATGGACTCCACACGATCTGAAGGTGTCCTCTGGTATGTTGCAAAGACATAGGCAGTGGACCCTCTTAATCCTGTGAGTTACAGGGAGACGCCTCCAAAATGGTACTTATTTTGGTTTAGCAGCCATAGCCGGGCAACAAAGTCAGGTCCAGCATGGACTTACTGAAATATGTGTGTCCTTTTAGTGACGTCAGGTGTCAAAGCTTAGGCCATCTGTATCTAGCAAGTTGGCCATCACTGGTGTAGAAACTACATACAGTGCAAGGCTCCTGTCTCCAGCCAGAGTAAAAAGCACTCGTAGTAAGGACTGGCCAAGTTTAGTGACTTTCTGCCAGCGAGAGACTATGCATAGCGCACACGAGCAGATCACAGTCATCGCTGATCACAGGAAAGTTGAGAGGAGGTCTTTCAATACCGGAGATGTGCAGAGTACAGAACTTTATTTCTGTTCACTTCAAACATTCTATGGAGTGCAGAGAAATTTACAAAAAAGGGAGTTCTCTGAGTATAATTGGGTGTCTGTGGTGAGCAAAAATGTAG
This sequence comes from Hyperolius riggenbachi, assembly GCF_040937935.1. Lineage (NCBI taxonomy): Eukaryota > Metazoa > Chordata > Amphibia > Anura > Hyperoliidae > Hyperolius > Hyperolius riggenbachi. Next base: position 410,606,867 of record NC_090650.1, read on the forward strand.
ACCTCAAACCAACAAACGTTGATTCCAGTGATACCTTTAATGACTAACTGTATATGGTTTATTGCAAGCATTCAAAACATTAAGTTTCTTCTTCAGGCATTATACAGAACTGTATCAAAACAATACAATAAGAAGTTTTGAATTGCGTACAGACTTAAATATGATTCTGTAGGCTCAATTTGACATGATGTCACACAGTTGCGTTTGTTGGTTTGATGTCTGCATTTCTGCTCCTCGACTAACACCGGACCACTCTTCCTTTGCTTCACCCGTGGTAAGCAAACATTAAGTTCTCTGTTTCCGTGGCACCCCTCCTTTCACCAACCTAAACTGAGCACGTTCACAGATTCTTACAAATAGCCTGCCTCCCCCACCTGTACCTTCCGAAGCAGGTGGTTTCGGCACTCGTCAAAGCTGGTCGCAACTATAGCATAATGGTAACGCAAGGGTAATTAGGGGGAAAAGTATGTAATGTCACCAGGAATTTGAGAGGCAGCAGGGTGAGCCGTCATTCGGGTCACCCTGCGCCCAACTCACCAGCGGTGTACATATAGGCACGCGTACCTTCTCCCTCGGTGCACTGAAGTAGTACGTACTCTTCCTCTGCATTTATCATCCTCTCACTATACATTTCACATCTCACCTGTGTACCAGTTGTTCGATGGAAGTCCAACACCACCTCCATCCAGAGGAAAGCTCAGCAGAGACTATTATTTTTTGCCAACTGAAGAAGTTCGGTATGACCAAGGAGCTGCTGACAAGCTTCTACTCCGCCACTATCGAATCTGTCCTCTGCTCTTTCATCCTGGTCTGATATGTTGGCTCCTCCTCCAGCTACAGACTCAAACTTCAGATGGTCATCAGAACAGCGGAGTGGAACATAGGGAAACACCTCCCCCCTCATCCTCATCTACAACTCCATCCAGACTGCGCTCCAGAGCTCTGAGGATTGCCAGCAATCCCTCAAATCCAGGCAACTGCTTCTTCATCCGGTTCCCAGCAGGCCAGAGGTTTCGGGCCATCACTACCAAGACCTCATGGCACAAGAACAGTTTTTTTCCCCTCGGTGGTAAACCTCCTGAAGTCTCTCCACACCGTCCCCTCTTAGGTTTTTCACTGTACATAGTGTATATATTGTGTTACCCTGATTTGTTGCTACTGTATTACTCTGTGGAATACTGTGTGTCCTATCTCATACCCTTTTTTTAGTCCTGTATGCCAAACCCAATTCTGGGCATGACCCAGTTGTACTTGGGGAATAAAATGATTCTGATATTCATCTAGGCTACACTTTCACTTATTGCCTTCAGTCCACTGGACATACTCAGATACATCAGATCTTACAGTAATAGTCTGACAATAGGTTTCTGCCCAGTAGGATGGTTAGACAGATCTGCTAACTTTGGCTGACTTCACACACAGTAGTCAAGCCAGTGAGTCTGCAGGACATAAGCCATTCTTCATCCACTCTCGGCTAAATCCCTCAGCCCGTTCCTGCCTTTCCTCCAGCGGCTCTGACCATTGAGAATACCCAGCGTGTTCTGAATATCCATGGGGTTCTTCAACACTCCGCTGCTTCTACAAGAAACTGGCTACTGAAAAGAGGGATCAAGATCTCTGTTTCTTTGTGGGGAATAACGTCTGGATGCCTACACAGAAAATACGCATCTGCGTATGCAGTGTTCCAAGTTTGCTGCTGGGGTCACTGGCCCCTTTTCAGTACTGACCGAGATCAAAACCGGGACATATAGACTGAAACCGCCGTCTCTCCGAATTCATAATTCCATCCATATCCCCCTGCTAAGACCTGTTATCTTTGATCGCTTCTCTTGGAACACTGCATCTCCTGGAACTGTGTCTGTGAAGTTCTGCATAGGAGTATGAAGTGGAACACATTTCTGACTCCTGGATTTCCTAGGGAAAATGAAAATATATGGTTCAAAGGAAGAATTGTAGCTCAGAGGGCAGTGCCTAGGTATCCATAGAAGACAACAACAAAAAATAGAAGTTTGTAGCACTCAAACACTAATAAGCAGCTCTTCAGGACAAATACATAGCCTCTTCCTCAAGTTAGTTCACCACAGAATAATCGAAAACCCTTATGATATTGAAATATGTTGTTCCAACCCCAAACACCAATAAACACACTGTTTGAAAAGTGACTGATAAAACACAGCTTGCAGCCAGGTAACCAGGGTTGCAACAAGAGGGGAGCGGTAGCCAGAGTCGTAAGAGGGCACCAACTACTAACCATCCCATCCTCCGATACGAGGGACTATACTTCAGATCAGGTGTTTTGTAGCTACACTTGTTACGGGTGTTTTATGACCCTTGTGAGATGGACCCCCAGGGTTATGAAGGGTATCAAAGGGAGTCAAGGGAAGGGGTGTAAATATTGGGGGAACATGAAAGTTTTGCTATCCTGTCCTATACTGAACCACACTAATTTGTCTCTCCAACACTGTAACCAAATATACAGCACGATTGCGGAAGTGCGCGGATGTGACAGAGCATGCGCTGTAGCCGCACCCCAGCCAGGTCGGATGTTTTACTTTTAAGGAGGGGTCACAGAAGCACTAAGGAGGGGAGGACAAACATACTGATTGGCCACTTAGATAATGAGGGGGGTGGGGTGAAAGTCTCTGCAGCTGGTAACGCGTCTTGGCGCCACCGTGTAGCCACCCCCCTCCTTATGATACGTTATCCAGGGATGCATTATGGATTGTGCTGATGAGTCCTGGTGACACATCCGATGACAGTCTGCAGAGACTGTCATAGAGACATTATATGTAAGTGATCTTTGATTTATGCAGTAATGTTTATGCTTACCTGGTTATACATTGCATATGTATGAAGAGGTGTGGTTTACTACAGAATTTGGGTCTTTAACACTGGATATTGCATGTACGGTATATAAATCTGCACTTCACTTTGGTCTCTGTTATCTGTCTGCATTGTGCTTTGAGAAAGGGGACCCCAGGGGCCCCAAAACACTTGTCAGCTGTATCTTTGTGTACTGTGGGAAGAAGCCAGGCGGCACCTTCTACTGTCTTTTCAGCTGTTGACCAGCACATACGCGCAAATCCATTTCGGGGTTCCCACAGTCTTGTAAGTAATAATTCTTTAATCTTTTTATGGTTTACATACAGTATACGGTTTTTAAATAAACGGCTAGAGTTGCCGTTTGTTTGCTGTTTTTCACGTTAAAGAGACTCTGAAGTCTCCAGAAAACCATCTTTTTATTTAAAAAAAATCCAACAGCAGCAAAATCCACCACCAAGAAAGTCGTGGATTTTGCGGGGGAGAGGGGGGGGGGGGGGGGAGTTAGGGGGGATTTAGTTAGATTTCAGTGGCGGGGATGCTGCAGTTTAGGTAGGGCTAACATGTTAAACACATTTTTTAAATAAAAAGATGATTTTCAGGAGACTTCAGTGTCTCTTTATTCTTCGGGATACTATACCTGCTATACCTGCTTGGATTAAGGGACTGGAGGTCGTGTGGATCCCTGCTGGATTGTGGCCCGTGCCTTCTACTATTGAAAACGATATATACAACCTTATAGTGTGGGTTGTTTGGAGCCGGTAAGCTCCTTTTACTCCTTTGTGTGATGGGGACTACAAGAATATAGGAGGCCTGTATACCACTGTGGTGAAGTCTTACCGACTGTTTACTGTATTACACTGTATTTGAAGATCTGCGCTTTGTACTATTATCTTGTGGACTGCGGATGCAATACATTTGCAAGCTTGATGCTTTTGATACTTTACCGGTGTGCTGACCTGGATCTCCACTACTTTTTTTTTTTCAAGAGAGTTTTTATTGAATTTTTCAAATAACAATAAATCAAAACAGTAAAAGAAAAGCAACCCCCTTACAATCCATAGATATCAGGTTAATAATAGGATTCAATATGTTTACATACACGTCCAACTTTTTTGACCAACTTGTCGTCCGACTTGCCGTTTGAACCACAAGTTGGATGTGTGTATGTGTTGTCGAGTGACTGATAAAAGCCGGTTTGCCCGATCCGCTCAGCGGATCCGTTGGACCAACTGTCGTTCAATAGACTGTCAGGCCCGTACGTGTGTACAAATGACTTATAGTGATTTCTCCAACTAATAGATGTTTAAACATACCGTCGTTTGATCAGTCGTTTAATCTAGTTCATTGTTCTATCCAGTCCACTGTCCATTATCAAGTTGGTTAAATGACATGTAAATTAGGTAAATTAGCATATCATCCGCTTTGTTGTCCAGTGTGTACATGACGTTTGAACGACTGGTTGTTTGCACTTCAAGTCCTTCAATTGACCAGTTTAACCCTCTCTCAACCGTCTATCGGCGTCGGGAGGGTGGCAGCCCCAGGACCGCTTGTTGGCGAAAGGCGTCGGGAGAGTGGCAGCCCCAGGACCTCCTATTGCCGATCGTCGTCGGGAGGGTGGTAGCCCCAGGACTGCCTATTGCCGATCGTCGTCGGAAGGGTGGTAGCCCCAGGACCGCTTGTTGGCGAAAGGCGTCGGGAGAGTGGCAGCCCCAGGACCGCCTATTGCCGATCGTCGTCGGGAGGGTGGTAGCCCCAGGACTGCCTATTGCCGATCGTCGTCGGAAGGGTGGTAGCCCCAGGACCGCTTGTTGGCGAAAGGCGTCGGGAGAGTGGCAGCCCCAGGACCACCAATTGCCGATCGGCGTCAGGAGGGTGGTAGCCCCAGCACCGCCTGTTTGCGAAAGGCATCAAGTCCTGGGGCGGGGTTTTGCAGGAGATTGCACGCCAATGCACACGCATCTCTGCTTGAATGACGGAGCGCCATCATCAGTCTCCCAGCCGCTAGGAGACTGTTAGACGGCGAAACCGCTGTCTATTTACATTGTACAGCGCTGTGATCTATGGAATCGCTGTACTGGGGAAAGCCGTGTCACTCAGCTGTCCCCCGGGGAGGCTCAAGAGTGATTGGTTCTCATAGGCTAATGCCTATGACAGCTGATCGCGGTGATTGGCTGGCGGGGGGAGGAGGGAGGGAGGAGGGACTGAAGAAAATAGTAAAATGTATTTAAAAAAAAAAAAAGACAATAAAATTAATAGAAAAAAAAATGCCTGCAGCAGCGATCAGAGCCCACCAGTGTCAGCTGACTGCCACGGCAGATAAGGCAGATAAGCTCATTTGAAAACAAAGGATCTTAACCCTAGGTCTGTTTCCATGAAAGCAGGAAGTAGACACACTGCAGATTTAGAGCAGGATTTGTATCAGCTGTAACAAGGAAATATTTTTTCATTAAAGGTTATTATGCTGTTGCATATATTTAAGGGCCTATTTCCGCTTCTTCTGCATCAGTTCTGCATTAGTTTTTCTGCATCCAGATTTTTGGATGTGGCTATTTAGGACCTGTTTCCACTACACGTGGATTCTGGATGCAGAAAAACTGACTCCACTGTTTTCACTGCATGCGGATTCTGACTGCATCAAGAATCCGCTTGTAGTGAAAACAGGCCGTTAGAGCGGGGAGGAAGTTCTGAGTTCAGGTCTGATATAAAAAAAGTTCTGATCGAGCACTTATAAAAGTAAGAAAAGCTCTGCCAAAGACGCTGCTAAGGTAACAAAATATATAGATTTAGGATGGAGAGAGCTCCGTGTGCTACACCCAGACAGATCATCGTCCACGCCGCGCCCAGCGTAACACAATCCAGAATCTGGACAATGCTGCAGCGTAGATTGGAAACAGACTTCGGAAACATCTGCTAGCACAAAAGAATTTTAGCTGCCAAGAATCTGATAAAGAAAAAAACTTTGCATTTGTTCAAACAATAAAATCGACCTCCAGATCAGCTCTGTTCGTTTCACGGATTTATCAGCCTAATTTCAGAATGTAGGCAGAACAGAGGCACCAAAAAGAATAAACTACACGGGAGGCTGTGGTGGGCTTACCACCCAACAGATGACACAATGGATCTATTTCAATATAGAACACAACTTCATTGGGATTGAACTCCACTTTGTTTCAACACGTTTCGTGGGTCGAACCCGCTTCCACGTGCAACAGGGGAGTAACTTAGAGATCTCTGTCCGAGTGTGTGTGACTCTGTGAATGTAATTTCAGAATGTGATTATTCATTTCTGTAGCTCACTGAGACAGGCCTTGTAAGAAATGCTAAGTTGAAGGGTCTCCCTGCTGTAATGGTAATGGAGTAAGCTCCTCAATATAATTTCCATGCACTGGCCAGCAAAGGATCCCAGTCCACTGCTACTCATATAGTTGCGCTGCATCTGCAACGTCCTCCATTGCACTGTGTAATGGAGGATGTGCATGGAAAGTATATTGAGGAGCTTACTGACTTGTGGAAATGTAGAGATGAGAAAGTGAAGTGATTGAAGGTGTCAATTGTGGCTATATCCCCATCGTTTTGTAAGTTAGATAGGTCTTGGAAAATCATAGGAAAGCTGTGGACTGGTCCGCTGTGGAAGAAAGTACCATCTTAAAGCAACAGTGTACTAAAATTGGTGTGTGAGTGAGGAGGCCTCGTGGTGTGCGCCGGGTGGAGGGCCCACACATGTCCAATTATGATTGGGAAAACTGGTTGATTTGCATAGGCTAAAGCTGGGTGATCAATACGGTAGTGTAACATCATAGGGACAGTGGGATATTATTAGAGCTCACATGTCTTAGCATTGGTTTTAGAATTTTAGATGTAGTGTGAACCATGTTTTGTATGAAAATTTCGCAGGCTATGAATAAAAGTTATTAAGCACATGAAGACACTCCGGTTGTTAGTCTAAATTTGAATCTTGTTCTGGGTACCTGAGTGTCTCCCCATATGAGTGGTGCGTAATTGAACATGTGGCCACCAAAATTGTTTAGTTATCAATATCCAGTTAGACCAACCTACTTTTTTTAGACTGTCTTTGCTGCTGCAAATAGAAGCTCACTTGAGTCTCATCTCCTGCATTCAGAGATAAAAGAACAATATCACAGCCTGGAGAAGTCAATGCTGCAGCTCGGTTCAGCACAACTCACTGACTAATAAAGCTACAGGAGAAAATTTGTAGTCAGTTTCGTATTGTATTTTCCGCATCAAAACTGAAAACAATGCATGTCAATGGAGTAGTTTGCACTGAATGTGAATTTTCAGATGAAATGCAGAATAATTAGGGATTGCATGTTGAAGATTTCTGCAGCATGCGCAGGGCCGGAATGCGAATTGCAAATGTGGATTTCGGGATGTGTAATGCGGAAACCTGCAATTGAGCCACAACTCATAGCTGAGCAGAAAAAGGAGCAAGGGTTGATGGGATTGCAGTTTCTAGGCAGGTTAGAAATAGCAATTCACATTGAACATTGCATACAAACACAATTCTAACAACCCACGACGAATTTACGGATGCACAATGCTCCGTATGCCAGTGGAAATAGACCAGGCATGGGCAAACTTGGCCCTCCAGCTGTTAAGGAATTACAAATCCCACAATGCATTTGCCTTTAGGAATCATGACTGTGGCTGTCAGACTCCTGCAATGCATTGTGGGACTTGTAGTTCCTCAACAGCTGGAGGGCCAAGTTTGCCCATGCCTGAAATAGATCCTTAAAGTGAATGTTTACCGCTATCAAAATAAAAAAGTCAGATACTCACCTAAGGAGAGGGAAGGCTCGGTCCTAATGAGCCTTCCCTCTCCTCTCCCACTGCCCGCTCCCGCTCCGGATCCCCCGTAGCAGTATTCGACCAGTTCGGTCAAATACTGCCACTTCCGCTGCCGAAGGGATGTTTCGGAAGCCTTTGGGAGCACTCGGGCTCCTGAAGACGCGGCCGCTCCGTACAACGCATGCGCGAGCGTCCTCTATGACGCAATCGCGCGTGCGTAGTATGGAGCGGCCCGTCTTCGGAAGCCCGAGTGCTCCCGAAGACCTCCGAAGTCCCTGCGGCGGCGGACGTGAACGGGGGAGCCAGCGCAGCACCGAAGGCACCGGGAGAGGAGAGGGAAGGCTCATTAGGACCGAGCCTTCCCTCTCCTTAGGTGAGTATCTGACTTTTTTATTTTGATAGCGGTACCCATTGGCTTTAACCCTTTTCTAGATAAGAGATTGCGCTTAGAAATTATAATGGTGTGGCTAATCTATTGATGCAGAGGGGTAAGTTTGACTGTAGTTCTGCTTTAATTTGCCACGCCTCTATGCTCTTCCTCCAAATCCTGCCCCTGCCACTGTGCCACACTAGTCTGTCTCAACCAACCCCACTCTGTGCTCACCCCCTCCGCCTTGCTTCTGGGTCCTAACTACTCCCACTGTTTACTCACTTCCTCCAACCTGCTCCTGGGCTCTAACCACTCCTATTGTGTGATCACTCCCTCGGCCCTGCTCCTGGGATCTAACCAGTCCCACTGTGTGCCACTACATCCGCCCTGCTTCTGGGATCTAACCACTCCCACTGTATGCTCACTACATCCGCCCTGCTTCTGGGTTCTAACCACTCCCACTGTATGCTCACTACATCCGCCCTGCTTCTGGGTTCTAACCACTCCCACTGTATGCTCACTACATCCGCCCTGCTTCTGGGTTCTAACCACTCCAACCAAGTGCTTACCCACTCCGTCCTGCTCCTGGGTTTTAACCACAACCACTGTGTGCTCAATATCTACACCCTGCTCCTGGGCTCTAACCACTCCCACTGTGTGCTCACTCTCTCTGCCCTGTTCTTGGGTTCTAACCACTCCCACTGTGTGCTCACTCTCTCCGCCCTGTTCTTGCGTTCTAACCACTCCCACTGTGTGCTCACTCCCTCCGCCCTTCTTCTGGGTTCTAACCACACCCTCTGTGTGCTTACTCTCTCCACCCTGCTCCTGGGCTATAACCACTCCCACTGTGTGCTCACTCCCTTCGCCTTGCCCCTGGGCTCTAACCACTCCCACTGTGTGCTCTCTCCCTCCGCACTGCTCTTGAGTTCTAACCACTCCCACTGTGTGCTCACTCCCTCCGCACTGCTCCTGGACTACAACCACTCCCACTGTCTGCTCAGTCACTCTGCCCTGCCCCTGGGCTCTAACCACTCCCACTGTGTGCTCTCTCCCTCCGCACTGCTCCTGGGCTATAACCACACCTACTGTGTGCTCACTCCCTCCGCCCTGCCCCTGGGCTATAACCACACCCACTGTGTGCTCACTCTCTCCGTCCTGCTCCTGGGCTCTAACCACTCCCACTGTGTGCTCACTCTCTCCGCCCTGCTCCTGGGCTCTAAACACACCCACTGTGTGCTCACTCTCTCCGCCCTGCTCCTGGGCTCTAACCACACCCACTGTGTGCTCACTCTCAACCACTCCCACTGTCTGCTCAGCCACTCTGCCCTGCCCCTAGGCTCTAACCACTCCCACTGTGTGCTCTCTCCGTCCGCCCTGCTCCTGGGCTCTAACCACTCCCACTGTGTGCTCTCTCCGTCCGCCCTGCGCCTGGGCTCTAACCACTCCCACTGTGTGCTCAGTCACTCTGCCCTGCTCCTGAGTTCTAAACACACCCACTGTGTGCTCACTCTCAACCACTCCCACTGTCTGCTCAGCCACTCTGCCCTGCCCCTAGGCTCTAACCACTCCCACTGTGTGCTTACTCCGTCCGCCCTGCTCCTGGGCTCTAACCACTCCCACTGTGTGCTCAGTCACTCTGCCCTGCTCCTGAGTTCTAAACACACCCACTGTGTGCTCACTCCCTCCACCCTGCTCTTAGGTTCTAATCACTCCCACTTCCCCCTTTCTCATACACCCTAATGTCTATTTGTGCCCAACCTTGCTCTGCTCTCCTTACCCATTTTAGTATCATACAGTACCTACAGGTCGTATTGTTAGTAACATTTAATTACGAATGTATGTCACATCTATGTTATATCAATTTATTATCACAGGTGGATTTTATTTTTTTTCAGAACAACATATAGGAACAAAGTCATTAATAAAACACACTTTTTTGAATTATTTCCGCCACCTGAGGACAAATATAGGCCTAAGAAGCAGGTCAGCGGGAATGGCTGAGGACAGAAGGGCAGCCTGTGTCTCCACCTGCTGGTCATCCCTTGCAAGTGCAGCAGGAGGAAAGTAGGCCAATGTGATTCTTGCACAGCATCGTAAACTAGGAGACAATGCTTTATATAGCAAGGAGAGAGGCAGTGGTAAACAATTATCAGAAGTAGGTGAGGGAGATAACAGCAAGCAGGCACACACAGCAGAGGTGAAAGAACACAGAGGATGAATTTAAGCTGACAAAGGGCTGCTAAGCTTTTCATGCAACTCAAGACCAGTTGCTAACCAGGCTGTGCGGAGTACAGAGAGCGAAACAAAGAGGCGCGCAGCAAGACTGACAGGAGACTGACACAGGCAGAAATATCCAATCTGCCTTTATTCAAGGGGCCCTGTAGCGGATTGAAGTCTATGAATCCGCTACTATATCCTGAAATAGAAGGGTTTACTAAAAGTGACTGTTTCTTTTCCTGTAAAAGAATTTCCTCCTCCTAAAGGTGAACTTTAACCTTACCTCACAACTTTTTGAGATGAGAAAGAGGAACACTTTAGAGGACCACTATAGCGAAAATCATAACATTTTAAATACATGTAAACACATACAAATACGAAGTACATTTCCTCCAGAGTAAAATGAGACGTAAAGGACTTTTCTCCTATGTTGCTGTCACTTACAGTAGGTAATAGAAATCTGACAGAACTGACAGGTTTTGGACTTGCCCATCTCCTCATGGGGGGGCTCTCAGGGTTTCCTTTTTTTTCAAAAGTACTTACTGAATGGCAGTTGCTCAGTCCAACCGCCCAAAAAAAAGTGTACAGTGAGCAGGGAGGCGGGCCAGCATCTTTGTACAAACCCTTTTCAGGGAGTGTCTTTATAAAAAATAATGGCCGTGCTGAGAATCCCCCATGAAGAGATGTCGGTAATGTCAGATTTCTACAACCCACTGTAAGTGACAGCAACATAGGAGAAAAGTAATTTATGGCTCATTTTACTCTGGAAGAGGCATACACATCTTATCTGTAGGTGTTTACATGTATTTCAAATGTTATAATTTTTGCACTAGTGGTCCTTTAAGACACACCTCTAATCACGCCCCCACCACACCCCTAGCCAGAAAACCGCAAAAAATTCAAAAGCAAAAGATGTTATTTTAGAATTTTCTGCTCCTTTCTACAACTGCCAGTTTTTCTATATATTAACATTTGAAATTAAGACATATATCAATTTAAAGAATGGGAATAAAGTTTGGATCCAATTAAACAATTTTCTGTAGAAAAATACATATATTTACATAGATCTGTACAACAGTCCTGAAAGAGGAACAAATGAGGAAGAGAGAGGGACCGAGGGATTTGGTTTCCAAAGAGGGCCTGTCCCTCAAAAAGAGCGACAGTTGGGATCTATGTTTAACCCAGGATTGAACTTCATTCCAATCAGTAGCTGATAAGAAATATTTTCCTTTTCTGAAAAAGACCATGAGGGGAGGGGGGCTGTATTGCTGATATTGTGGTGAAACCCCTCCCACAGTGTGATGAAACCCCTCCCACAGTGTGATGTCATGACCATGGTCCTGACAGTCTCTTGACTTGCTTTGAGGGAAATAATGGTCCTTTTCCAAATGCCAAGCAAGCAGTATATCCCTTTGTGCATAGAACTCTCAGTAAACAAGCATTCCATACAGATCACCTGACAGAGCTAAAGATGTCACCACCAGTGATACATTTCAGAGTATAAATCAGGGAGAGTAAAGATTTTGCAATGTGCAAACACTGAATCCCTGCTCGGCCTCTTTGCTGTCTTCCCTCCTCATCCCTTCCATCCTGATGAGTCATGCTGACTGCTCCAGTGTGCAGAGACCAAACAGCCGCTCTGTGTGTTCAGTGGTGAGCCTGAGAAGCCTAAGGTAAGAACACACACCAAAGCAGTCATCAGATGACAGAGGCTTAGAGGGGAGTTAGCAGACAGGTTGAGCAGAGCTGATGATCCCATGCTATGGTCAAATATTAACACAGTTTTTAGCTGGATGGACTTGGAAAACTGTTACAGGGTAAACATTTCTCTTGCTGGCTATAGTAGTGATTTCATATCATTGGCTTCACTACAGCATCTCTTTAACCTTTAGCAGCCAATTTAGAGGCTTGCAAGTGTTCAAAGCTAATTTATTTTAGCACATTTCTTGTTACCTTTCCTTGCTTCTAATTAATACTGCTGTAGTGTGTATTTATGGACAATTGTCACTAGGGGCAGCGTGAGACAATGACAGGGGATTACTGCTTTCAGTTTTTATATTCTCTGCTAGTAGAGAGAGATCAAAGCATTCCAAGAATTTACAGCACAACGAGCTCTGCCAACTGAGGTCAAAAGCAGAACACTTATCTCAAACGAGATAACTCTATTGAAGCTGCTAATGGGTTAAACCAACATGACACGGTACAGACCTCCAGGCTATCTCCTTTAACTTGCGTCCCCACTACCTGACTCCCTGACCCGGAAGAAGCATGCAGCCAGTGAGGTTTAAAGCGGGATTGTCACCATAAAAATCAAATTTCAACAGCAATTGGTCTGAGTGTATTAAGTGATAAAGATGCTAACCCTGCATTCAAAATTTTATAAACTTTTTCTGCTGTTATAGTTTGGAGTTAGGAGCACTGGCCCTTTAATAACCATTGCCAAACAGTTGCATGCTGGGGATTCTTTTTATCTGTAATATATTCATCCTCCCACGCCTAGCTTCCTAGCTGAAACATGATCCTCTGCTTACTTGTGTTTACAAGCAAGGCTGAGGTGACTCAGCGATTGGAGGAGACAAGAAAAAAAGTAAAGAGAAGAAATTACATCAGTATGTAGCCTCAAACTGTGGACAAAAGACATGGTTCCCACGAGGAACATAAGTAGATCAAGTATTTATACTTATATATGTGTTTTTTCCCTCTGGCATAGTATGGCTAATCCTACTGCTTTAAAAATCTAACCAGGAATGGAATGCCTCTGGATATCTCTCGAGAACTGTCTTCAGGTTTGGCTCCCTCTCAAGACTACTTGACCATCTCAGCCGAGCACGGGCTTAGAGCATAGTCTCCTCTGTCCCCCTGTTGCTCCGTTGTGTGCTGCATGTTGTCCCTTCACCCTGCTATATAGCAAAATAATGCATCACTACTAGCCTGTGGCTAGTGACACGTTTGTACAGCACTTGATCCCAAACTGTTGCCCAAGGAATTAAGTCCCAAACCATGAAGACAACAGGAACTGTGCATTATGCACCTTAAGGGAGTGGGCCCCAATGGCGTTATCTATAAGTAAGCAGCCCATACAGTTGTGAAGGGGCTAATGGGAGGGGACTTCCTCCTTCCCTACTCTACCAAGGCCACCTTCTCGTGGCCTTATTCAAGTTATAATTACCTCCCAAGTATGTTTCCTGTAAGTAACTCTTCGATATTCCCATAAGAGCTGGCTTCTGGTGCTTAGCCCCGCCTCCTTTCAGAGAGATTCTGTGGAATCTCTATCTCATATAGAGAGAGTGCCATGGCATGCGCCTAAAAGGGGGTGGGGCTAAGTACTGGAAGCCAGCGCATACAAGGACAAAGAGTTAGTTACAGGAAACGGAGTCACGAGGTAATTATAAACTTTCTCTGGGTAAAGGACATGTACAATGTTTAGTTTACACTGTATGGTCTCTTTAAAGGGAAAGTGAAGCGAGAGTGGTATGGAGGCTGCCATATTTTTTCCCTTTAAACAATACCAATACCAGCTGCGACACGGCCACGTCTGCATAGAAGCACGGAACCACTCGTGCATGAGGGGCTCCGACAGTGCGTAGGCGCGGCCGTACTCGTGCAGAAGCTGTTTAGCCGATCAGATTACCGACAAGCCCTTAGTTCTGAATCTCCTTTAAAGTGTACCTGAAGCGGGGCAGGAGGGGCAGATTGGGCACAGAGGCATGCTCCCTGCTCTATGCCATGCCTCTGTGTCCTCTATGCGTGTGTCCAGCCTCATTAGTCGGCAATTTACATGGGGGAGGGGAGTCCCTTGCAGGAAAGGCACTCCTGCAAAACACCCACTCTGGCATTAGGAACACCCCTTCCCTTGCTCTAATTGGCCAGCTCTGCCTTTCCCTGCCACTCTCACGCTGCTCCCCTGGCTCTGTGTTGAGACGCACAGAACCAGAGCTGCATTGTGACCCCAGGGGTCGCGGCTATGTTTGTTTGTTTTTTTTACCAAAAGTTGCCGATTGCGGGAGCGGCAGTAACTGACGCTACCTGATCCAGCTCGTCCCCCCAGACCAAGTAGCATGTTTTTTGTTTTTTTTTAAATGCCCACCATGGAGTTGCTTTAAAAGCTCAGCCCAACTGCATGTAAAAAAAACAACCTGTTTTATTTTCTCCATGGCATCCCGTGTTATCAGCCAGATAATTCAGCATTGCTTGCTTAACAGAATATTGATGGAGCGCTCACTAAATTAAAAACAGCTGACTATTTATCACTGAGAACGGGAATGGCAAACGCTCTGTATTTACCGGCAGCCGCGGTCTGCCCCAATTCCTGTCTGATAATCAATATCTGGGAATGGCTACAATAACTCATGTAACTCTCTAAACTAAAATTACAACTCGATTTATATAACAGGCCGCTGACAGGCCAACTCCAGCAAAATAATTGTTTTCCTCTACACAGAGCGTGGACAGAATCCGATTGTTGGGGGTCCTACTGCCATCTGTGGCCTCATTGGGGAGATATTGCCTCAATTCCCATGATTTACCAGGTGGAGGGTACTTCAACTGCAGCGCATACTACAATGCAAAATAAGCATGTTCCAGATGTCTATCATTCAATCTACCTTCTGTATCTTTCTCTCTCTCTCTCTCTTTTTTTTTGGGGGGGGGGGGGGGGTATAGGCAAAGTCATGCCCCCCTTATTTTAAAGCAAGTAGTGATAGAGTGCAGCCACAATGCTGCCACTTAATGTCATGGATAGCATCACTGATAAACAAGGTAACGTCAGCTCACTTTACTTAAAGGATACCCGAGGTGACATGAGACATGATGAGATAGACATGGGTATGTACAGGCCAGTTTCCAGGCTAAACTGTGCCCAGGGCGAGGGTGTTAATATTGACCCCCCCCCCCCCCCATCCCCGTGGACTTCTGAACCCTTACTCTATAGGGACAGTCACACAGCCACAGGTCACAAGTAGTTCTGCCTACTTACTAGTGACCAGACACTCAACCAGGAGGAAGCAGGGACCAGGAACACACACAGGCATAGAGAGGCTGGAAAGCCGAGTCCTCCATGGGCACCGCGCACTGACAGCCTGCAGTACCGCTACAGGACATCAGGTGTGATCATGCGGTGGTGAAGTGATGATGACTTGACGTCTGACGCAGGCAGCCCAGGAGGAGTCAAGGAAGGTGATCGTGCTGGTAATCTTCCTTCTTCTTCCATTGGGCTGCACCATGCGTCAACAGCTCCCTATCGGTTATGTACTTCTGCCCCCCCCCCCCTCTTCTACTTGCCAGTCTGCGCCCCGGGCGGTCGCCCTGTCCGCACTGCCCAAGAAACTGCCGTGGGTATGTACAGTGCCTAGCGCTCAAATGACTGTGCTGTGTTCCTTTTTTTTCTCTGCCTGAAAGAGTTAAATATCAGGCATGTAAGTGGCTCAGTCCTGACTCAGACAGGAAGTGACTACCCTCACTGATAAGAAATTCCAACTATAAAGTAAAGCTCTTTACTAGCAGAAAATGGCTTCTGAGAGCAGGAAAGAGATACAAAATGGTCAACAGTTCATAGATTTTAGCTCTGGCATTCTTCAATGAATGTGTCATTGAGCAAAAACAATAAAACAGTTAAAACTTTAAAAGTAGATTTATACATAAAATAAAACTGTGGAATATCTTAAAAAGTCTTTTTAGGAGAAGGAGGATAGATACAATCATTTATTTCATTCGTTTATTTTCACCTTGGGTGTCTTTTAAAGTGAACCTGAGGTGAAAATAAACTGAAGAGATAACCATTGAATCTGTACTCCTACTCCTAAAAATGACTTTTTTTTAGACATCTCATGGTTTTATTTTATGCTTACAAACGTACATTTAATGTTTTATTTGCTCTTCTCAATTGCAGTGTCTAAAGCATCCCAGAGGGAAAATAGATGAACTATTGATCTTTTTATCTATGCCCTGCAGTCAGAAGCCCAGTTATCTGCTTAGGAAAGTATTTTGTAGTTGTAATTTGTTATCAGTGAGGGATGCTATAGCTGGACTGTAAGTTCCATAGCTGAATATTAACTCTTTCAGGCAGGGAAAAAAGAAAAGAAGCACAGCATAGGTGTCTGTGTTCTTGCCACAGTATAGAGGAACTCCAGGGAAAATAATGTAATAAAAAAGTGCTTAATTTTTACAATAAGTATGTATAAATGATTTAGTCAGTGTTTTCCCATTGTAAAATCTTTCCTCTCCCTGATTAACATTCTGACATTTATCACACGGCGACATTTTTACTGCTGGGAGGTGATGTCACTGGAAGGAGATGCTGCTTGCTTTTTTGGCAGTTGGAAACAGCTGTTATTTCCCACAATGCAACAAGCCTCCCACAGTGTGATATCAGGACTAGAGAGGGCCCGAACTGTTCTACAGAGAACAGTCCAGTTGGTGCGCATGCGCGTGACGTTATACGCATGCACAGAGCACTGTCGGCTGCGGGTGCACGATCGAGGATGCGCGGCCACCGGGAAAGCGTCTGCACGGTAATGCGGAAGCAGGCAAACAAAGAAGTGACCCCGAGGTCATTCCCCATGGACTGTTTCTGTAGAACAGCATAGAACAGTTCGGGCCATCTCTAGTCAGGACCTCAGTGCTGTGATGCGCTGACATCACGCTGTGGGAGGGGTTTCACCACAAAATCAGCCATACAGAGCCCCCTGATGATCTGTTTCAGAAAAGGAAAAGATTTCTCATGGGAAAGCTTCTGATTAGGATGAAGTTCAATTCTTGGTTACGGTTTCTCTTTAAGGTCACTTTAAATGGCTGGCAGGTCCTCTTTAGGTAACATTTAGAGAGCGGGTGAGGGCAGGTTTGAGCCACTTTGCACTCATTTTGAGTGATAACAGAATAAGATAAAGCGGGAATCTAGGTCGCTATTCTGGACGGGGGACAATCAGTCCACGCAGGATGCTACATTGTGAGGGGAAATCAAAGCTTTGTGAGCAGACAATGAAACAATATCGCCGCGCTCGCACGGTCGGGAAAGCATCAAAGCTGGCGGGCACTGGCTGCTCATAACTCAGCGTGGCGTCTGGACTAATACAGAAAGGTTACCATAGTAACTTACATCTGATTAGAAGTGTCGGCCATTTAAAATTCTCATTGAGGAAAATGTGCGTTCGGCTCCCGCTCCGCAGCGCACCTGAAGATCCCGATGGATAAGAAAAACGTATTTGTGATAAAAGGAGAACACAGTGGGCGGCGGAGCCTGGTGACAAGGCAGATAAAACTTATTTAATAACAGAAATGGCTTTAAAGAGGCCCTGTAGGGACTTATAGTAGAATGAAGTAAAATATATAGGGTACCCATTTTTATGGTAATGTTCCAGGTTTCAGCATCAGAAACACATGCTATAGCTATATATTGCTGTATGTTGGTATGTAGCTCTGCCCTTCCAGTGATGCTTAGCCTAGGCTGTTCAGCTATGCGAAATTCTCCACCCAGGGAATTCTGGGAGACCAGGGATATTTTGTACTGGCTTCGGAACTCTCAGTAAACAAACATTCCGCAGAGATGCTCCTGACTGGACTAAAGATGTTGTCTCCTGTGATGAGTTTCATGGCCACTGCTTTGAACTCCATCCCTACTGACCAGATGATGTCAGAGGTCAGAGGTCATGCTGGCGATTATGGAATGGAGATTCACCACTGGCAAATCTATGCAGCAGCTAATTCCATCCCAACCAAGGTCAGCGGTATCTGGTGAGAAAAACTTTACTTGTGCATCACTCACCGATACACTATCCAGCAGGGGCTGGATAGTGTACTGGTTACATACCTCAACTTTTTGAGATAAGAAAGAGGGACCTTAAAGTGAACCAGAGACAAAGCACCCTTATGTATTTTACCATATATATCAGTGGGAACATTGGAGAAAACACCTACCCTGCTCTCCGTTTCATCCTTCACTGCTCAGCCTGCCTGTTAACAGCTCTGATATAATCCCAAACTGAGCATTCAGTCTGGCTTTGCTCAGGAATCATTATAGCTGAGTCATTACAGCAGAGCCAGAAGGGGGCAGGCTTGGGCTTGAAAAGACATCAGAGAAGACAGTCACTTCCTGTCTGAGTCAGGACTAAGTCAGCCACTTACATACCTGATATTTAACTCTTTCAGACAGAGAAAGAAAAAAGAAACACAGCATAGTTATTTGTGTGCTTGGCACTATACATACCCATGTCTGTCTCATCATGTCACATGTCACCTGGGGTATCCTTGAGGGTTTCTGCCTCTGACACAGGCGGCCAGGGTTGGGATCTCATCTCTTCCTAATCAGTATGCCCGCACCTATTCAGAAAGGAGTTCTTGGGAAAGACTCCCGTACACTGCTACTACCTACTGAGTGCGCCCTAGTGGCACTTTAAAGAGGAACTCCAGTGAACATTTTACTGTTGGCAGGTGATGTAGCTGCTGCATGGTTTTTGGAAGTCGGAAACAGCTGTAAAAGCTATTTTCCACAATGCAACAAGGTTCACAGACAGGAAACTGCCAAAAAAAAGTACGTACTTTTCTTGTGGGAGGGGTTTCAGGTGAGAGGGGTTTCACCACAATATCAGTCAAACAGCGACCCCTGATGGTCTGTTTGTGAAAAGGAATAGATTTCTCATGTAAAAGGGGGAATCAGCTACTGATTGGGATAAAGTTCAATTTTTGGTAGGACTTTCTCTTTAATTCCAACAATAGAAAAGCGCTATACAAATATTACAAATAATATTATATTAGCAATACAACAAGATCATCTCACACACTGGAAGAAACAACTAGAATATACAACAGAATAGAGTGGCAGCACATAAGATTAAACATGCACATTAACAAAATACACAGTGTCAGCTTGAGGCCATTTAAAATACACTCGGTCTAAGCATGAAAACTGTGACATATTCTAACCACATCATTGTAACTTCTGGTCATGTGATCCCTTGCAGCCAGGGAAAGGAGGAAACATTCATTAGTGGAGATGTACTGATACAAGTGCAAAGAGAATTGGGATGGAATGTTTGTCCAAAGAAGCCAGTCAGTTTTCAGGAGGTATGGGAAACAAGCATTCAGACTGGTCCACTTTGGGTAACCGCAACAATCCTGTTACCATTTTCTTTTGCATTTGTCTTTGACAGATTTGACTCCTATGTGTATAAAACTGCCTGTTTCCAGCTGGTACTCTGCCGGTTCTGCCAAATCAACTTCAGCTCTGAAAAAAAGATCGCCTTATTTATTTATTGTTCAGGAACACTACCGTGCCCATCATTGAGTGCATTTACATATGAGACCAACAGAAAAATACATGCATATTATTCACATTTTGGAAATCTTATTTATAACTCCAGGAAAAAAATGTTTCCCTGTTCAAGGACAAAGCTCAACTTGTACTGCAAACATAGAACCAATTCTTGATGTGGGCAGCCTCTGTTAGTGGGTTTATACTCTCAAAGCATTTGAAAGCATTCCCACACATTCTCTGTGTGTTTATAAACATATACTTTCAGTGCAGAGAGCAATTCAGGCTTGCTTATTTATTGCTATTCGGCAAAGGCAGAAGACACTCTCTGCCTCTGTTTTGATTCTGCTCCCCTTCCTCCCTCCTCCCTCTCCTAAACAGACACATCGCCCTGGTAACAGCCGAATCACTTCAGCAGAAAAGGAGGCGGACAGAGTGAAGGCACATGCCTCAGAGAGCTTCAGCCAGCAATGATTACATTTACCATTAGCCAGAGATAAGCTATCTTGAACTGCTCTCTGCAGTAAAAGTATACGTTTTTATACACAAAGAATGTGTGGGATTGCTTTCAAACCTTCTTTTATGTAACTAAGAGTAGTAATTGAAATTTTAGTTTTTGGAGTATAATCCCACTTTAAGTGCAATATTAGGTGCAGTAAGATGGGAGTAAGTGAGGCTGAATCAGGGAACATATTGGCTGAATTATGCAAAGTAGCAGTTTTGGCAGCAGGAATCTTGGGACCTGGTCTTTTTGACCTCTTCATTCAAATGTACAGTGTTCCCAGCAATGCTTCAAAAAGACTGAAAAGATCTGCTGCCAAGTGGCCTACGCCAAGATTACACACTTGTCTGTGCAATCTTGGTTTTTCTCAGCATCGTTCTACTCGGTACTCGGTACCTGTTTTTCTCCGCATCATGAATCTTCCAGGGGTGAACATATTGGTAAAGGGATTTGCTGTTATTAAAGGAAACCAGACATGAAGGCTTTGGCACAAATTAAACATATCCCCCCATTGATTTTGCAAAATAAATACTACACCTGGTATTTTTGCCACTCTGGTGTACTGGTTTTTGTGGGGGTTTTTTCTTTCTTTTTTTTATACTATAACTCCATGCAAAACACAGTTCATCAGAAAAGCATATTATTTAGTTGGCTGTGTTCAAAATGAAATCACCATTTCTAAAAACCTCTTATAACTAACCAATATAGATTTTAAAAAAACGTTTTTCAATATACCTTTACATTAGCAGCTCCTCCCATCTCATCACAGCTCTCTGTGATGCTGCCAGTATACAGAAGAGGAAAGCAGAGCCAGAAGGGGGCAGGTTTGGGCTTGAAAAGACATCAGAGAAGACAGACTCCGCTATAGTGATTCCTTAGCAAAGCCAGACTGAATGATCAGTCAGGGATTTTATCAGGGCTGATAAGAAGCAGGCTGAGCAGTGAAGAATGAAACAGAGAGCAGGGTAGGTGTTTTCTCTAATGTTCCCACTGGTATATATAGTAAAATACATGAGGGTGCTACGTCTCTGGTTCACTTTAAAGGGGGTTCACTTAGATTTGTCTTCCCACTACATCAGCATCTTGGTCCACATTATCTGCACAGTACCACTGCCCTAGCAATACTAGAACATTCACTGACACATCTATACGGTGGTGTGTTAGCAGGTAAAAGGTAATGGTAAGTGTAGTCCTGCGTTCTGTAGGCAGTTATAGCAGGAGGCCCAATCATCCCCTCCCAGGAGTCCTGCTGTTAAGATAGTGTGGTGGGGAGGTCAAACAGGATATTATTCATTATTTTAAAGAGAAACCATAATGACCTATAGTAGAATGCAGTAAATTATTCAATATACCCACTTTTACATTAAATATCCTGGTTTTGGCATCAGAAAAACTTCTTATATCTAGGAAGCACGGTGGCGTAGTGGTTAGCGCTCTCTTGCCTTGCAGCGCTGGGTCCCTGGTTCGAATCCCAGCCAGGGCACTATCTGCAAAGAGTTTGTATGTTCTCTCCGTGTCTGCGTGGGTTTCCTCCGGGCACTCCGGTTTCCTCCCACATTCCAAAAACATACGGATAAGTTAATTGGCTCCCCCTAAAAAAAAAAAATTGGCCCTAGACTACAGTACTTACACTACATAATATAGACATATGGCAATGGTAGGGATTAGATTGTGAGCTCCTTTGAGGGACAGTTAGTGACAAGATATATATATATATATATATATATATATATATACACTGTACAGCGCTGCGTAATATGTTGGCGCTATATAAATACTAAATAATAATAATATATTGCTGTATATTGGTATGTAGCCCCTCCCTTAGACTGTTTATTATGCAGAATTCTTCCCACCAGAGCATTCTAAGAGACCAGAGATCTTTTCTGTTGGCTTTAGAACTCTTAGTAAACAAATATTCGTCAAAGATCACCTACAAGTACTAAAGATGTTACACATCTCGATGTGATACATTTCAGAAAGTAAATCAGGAAGAGCAAATATTTTACAATGCCTCTAGCAGTCTCTGTGGTCATTTGCTGCAGTTCCACTTCCCTCCAATGCGCTGTAAGACCCTCTGAAGGATCCCTGACCACGGCTGCGGTCGCAGGCTCCTGGGAGTGGGTAGGCACGTCTCTCGATGGAACTCAAGTGGCGGGGAGCATTCTACGCTTGTGCAGTTAAAGTCTCTGTGATCTGCACAATTGCAAAACACTCCAAGCGACAGAAGCGTGAGTAACAGAGGTGCGCAGACACACCCACCCATGCATAGATGCCTGAGACCACAGCAGTGGTCAGGGACCTTATGAGGGGGCTAGCAGCACACTGGAGGACAGCAGAACTACAGCGAGGGAACACGTAGACTGCTAGGGGCTGGAAGAAGCTCTGGGGAAGTAAAGCTTAAAGTGAATGTTTACCAGATAAAAAACCAAAAAGTCAGATACTCACCTAAGGAGAGGGAAGGCTCGGTCCTAATGAGCCTTCCCTCCCAGTGCCCGGTCCCGCGCAGGATCCCCGTGGCAGTATTCGACCAGTTCGGTCAAATACTGCCACTTCCGCATACCTTCGGGAGCTTTCAGGAGCACTCGGGCTCCCGATGACGCGGCCGCTCCATACTACGCATGCGCGAGCGCCCTCTATGACGCACTCGCGCGTACGTAGTATGGAGCGGCCCGTCTTCGGAAGCCCGAGTGCTCCCGAAGACCTCCGAAGTTCCTGCAGCGGCGGACGCGAACGGGGGAGCCAGCGCAACACCAAGGGCACCGGGAGAGAAGAGGGAAGGCTCATTAGGACCGAGCCTTCCCTCTCCTTAGGTGAGTATCTGATTTTTTCTTTTTTAATCCGGTACCCATTGGCTTTAACTTTTACCTTTCAGCCCGGGTATGCTTTAAAGCAGTAAGATTAGCCATACCATGCCAGGGAAAAAACACATATATAAGTAGATAAATACTTGATCTACTTACATAACACATGTATTGTACTGTCCACGTTTTGATTCCAGTGAATTTTATATAGTAAATGAAGAGAATTATGTTCCTGGTGGGGGATAAGTCTTTTGCTCACAGTTTGAGGCTAAATCCTGATGTCATTTCTGCCCTTAACTTTTTTTTCTTTTCTCCTCCAATCGCTGAGTCACCTCAGCCTTGCTTGTAAACACAAGTGAGCAGAGGACGTGTTTCAGATAGGCAGCCAGGCAGGGAAATAAATGGAAGAGTAAGAATATATTATAGATAAAAAGAACCCCCAGCATGCAACTGTTTGGCAATGAATATTAAAGGGCCAGTGCTCCTAAAGTATGTGATAACTCCAAACCATAACAGCAGAAAAAGTTTTGAAAGTTTTGAATGCAGGATTAGCATCTTTATCACTTAATACACTAAGACCAATAGCTGAAATTTTATTTTTATGGTGACAATCCCGCTTTAAGATGTCTACAGACTTTATTTTGTTTAAAAATTGTAAAAGAACTTAACTGCAACAGTCCCTGCAAGGGAAGGCATGAGTGTGGTGTTAAAATACAACGCAGCATTCATTGTTGTGGGAACCATCATGTCTCTTGCATGGCACAGCCTGAGGGGTGGGGGACACCTCTCTAAGGGCACACCTACAGACTGTTAATAGAGACATGGGACAAAAGCAGCCACCCAGAAACAGCTGGATAGGGCTGGTTCTGCTCTCAGTGGCTCCTCTAGGCATATGCCTTCGGTGGCTAATCATAAATTCAGCTCTTGTAATGACAAACAACGCCACCTCCAGCTCCTGAGCCTTATTCATTGATCTCTTCTAATTAGGCTTCGATAGGAACAGGAAGTTGAAGCTGTGGAGTACCATTTTTTTATCCACTGCAAAAAAGAGGCACAGTTTGCCCAGAATAACAATGCAGTTCGGTAATGCTGATGTATTGATTCCTATGAGGTGGGAGGTTAGTGACAGGTCCACTTGTGTGCGTGTCTCCAACCATCCTATAAATATGCTGCCTTTTAATAACCGGTGGCATTGTAATTCATGGGCTTTACATTAAACAGGCAGAGTGAGGATCAATAGGAGATGATTAAACACAGTTTTGCACGCTGTCTCATGAGCTCTGAAGGGATCAATGCTTCATTCTCTGGAGGACGCTCTGTGCGCGGGATTTTATTCATGTCTTTTCATATTACATGTTAAACATCACAGCCTAAACCCATGAACCGCATAGAGATTTTAAAGAGAAACCATAACCAAGAATTGAACTTCATCCCAGTCAGTAGCTGATACTCCCTTTCCCATGAGAAATCTATTCCTTTCCACAAACGGATCATCAGGAGGCTCTGTATGGCTGATCTTGTGGTGAAACCCCTCCCACAGTGTGAGGTCAGGACCATAGTTCTGACATCACACTGTGGGAGCTTTGTTGCATTGTGGGAAATAACAGCTGTTTCAAACTGCCAAATAAGCAAGCAGCATCTCCTTCCACTGACATCACCTGCCAGCAGTAAAAATGTCCCCATGTGATAAATGTCAGAATGTAAATCAGGGAGAGGAAAGATTTTACAATGGGCAAACACTGACTAAATTATTTATACATAATTATTGTAAAAATGAAGCACTTTTTTATTACATTATTTTCACTGGAGTTCCTTTTTAAAGCGGAACTTCAGCCATAAAATCAAATTCCATTTGCCCACTGCTCTGTGTTTATTATGCAGTCTGCAACCTAACCCTGCATTGCAATCATTGCAATATCATCAAATCTTTTTCAGCTGTAATGAATCTTATCTCAGTCAGCCTGGCTCTATTTGGTACATTGCCAGGGAGAAGGAATCTTGTTATCTCCCCTCTGACATTCCAGCTCCTCACTTATTGGCTGAGGGCAGTTCAGTGTGACAGGATGAGAAAAGGGAGACCGAGAGCCCAATATAGTGTAGTATGTTGTATAAATAGAGAAAAATGTTAAAAGTAAGTATTATACTTACAAACCTGGGTTGCTCTAAGGCAACCACTGTATACGCAGGTGGGGAGATTAAGCCTGACCCCACTCAGGACTAAGATGTCGCTCTCTGTAGATAGGAAAAGAGGGTATATCACCCTTCCACCAAGGGTGGACAACTTAATATGCAAGGATACAGAGGCGCCAGTAGGATAAAACAAGATAAAAGGTTTAAAACGGTTTAGGTGGCGGTGGTGGACCGTCCACACACAAACAGACAAAAATCGCTGTTGATTGTAGAAAAAAAAATCACAATTTATTCACATACTCCTACATAAAAGTGCAACGCGTTTCACGGGCAAACATCCCGCTTCATCAGGCAATAAACGAACGGAGTATCTCACTGCAAAATGACAGAGATGTAAAGCATGTCAGGGAGCTGTATACAGACGTAGAAACTGTCAAAGAAAAACATCTCTTTTCTTGTTGGTGCAAAGTATGTCAACTATTATAATAGTATCTGTGGGGTAGTGGAAAGAATGAGGGGGGGAAAATACTATAGTGGGGGAATGTGAGCAGGGAGGGCAGGGTGGTGGGTTGTGACCAGGGGATGGAAAGTACTGGCAGGGATAGGTAAATATAGCTGAATTGAGAACAAGCTATTGGGGATGTGTGTCCTGTGATATAATGAACTATGTGGAATGGGGATGGTGTAGCTTACAAGGCAATTTTCAAAACAAAACTAGCAAAGGTAAATACCCAGAGTGTCTGAAAAGGAGCTGTCTATGATTGAGGAAAAAGACAAAACTGACAAAAAAGACAGGCATGAAAACAATGATGATGATCAAACTTACCAGCTCTGAGTATATTGATAGCTTGGCACCTCTGTGCTATAGTAACTGTGTGTGGGGTTTAAATAGGGAGGCTAATTGTCTAATGAGTTGATTTGGATCAGGAGTGAGCGAGGGAGGGAGGGAGGGAGGGAGGGGCGTGTGTGATGGACTGAGGCTGTCACTAGCCGGGGTATATTATCGCCCCCTGGTGGTGCAGAAGTAAAATTCATTATGCACAAGTTATTATGTAGAATGTATACATATACAATTTAAAAAACAAAATAAAAACAAATTGCATACCTAAATACATACATATGTACATACATGTACCTTATTACACAAATAGGCAAAAATATTTTGTATAAAAATATAGAAATCCATTATGTGCATGTATAGAAATAGAACAAGGCCTAAATTACAGTGCATGCCATTCCCAATCGCAGCAGTTGTCGACTGCTGGAATGGTCCCAATTGACCATGATAAAACTGGAAAGTAAGATTAAATCTCTCCTTATAGATATCCAGTACCATATAAATTATAACATTGTAATAAATATAAAAAAGCGCTGCGCTGCGTAATATGTTGGCGCTTCACAAATACAACAAATAAACAAATAAATAATAAAATAAAATAAAAAAATAATAAAAAAATAAAATAAAAAAAATAAATAAATAAAAAAAAAAAATATAAAAACTAAACATTAAGAGAGAGCGGACAATTAAAAAGAGAAAAGGAATTGCTGCTATTCTGGTGAGTTAGTAAATTTTTTCAAGTACTTCATTTAGACCCCCTGGAGATAGGGTCTTAAGTATTTGAATCCAGAACATCTCCCGTTTCTTGAGAGAGTCAAAGGAGTCGAAGCGGTTGTGTGAAATAGATTCGATAAACGTGATACGGAAAAGTGTGGGGTCGCTGTTGTGGTGGGTGAAAAAGTGACGCGAAACGCTGTGCAGGGGATATTTGTTTATTATGTTTCTTTTGTGTTGTCCTGTTCTGCTTCTTGCTTGTTGGGTGGTTCTGCCCACATACTGCAGCACTAACACACCAGGCAGCTTCCCTTGTAAACACAAAAAATGCTTAGCCTGCCAATTTGTCGTAAACACTCAGTCCTTCAGTTCGCAGGTCACCAAAATAGAATACCATATCAAAGAAACCATCACATGTGAAACCAAATACCTCATCTATGTCATCTCATGCCCATGCAGGCTGCAGTATGTGGGCAGAACCACCCAACAAGCAAGAAGCACAACACAAAAGAAACATAATAAACAAATATCCCCTGCACAGCGTTTCGCGTCACTTTTTCACCCACCACAACAGCGACCCCACACTTTTCCGTATCACGTTTATCGAATCTATTTCACACAACCGCTTCGACTCCTTTGACTCTCTCAAGAAACGGGAGATGTTCTGGATTCAAATACTTAAGACCCTATCTCCAGGGGGTCTAAATGAAGTACTTGAAAAAATTTACTAACTCACCAGAATAGCAGCAATTCCTTTTCTCTTTTTAATTGTCCGCTCTCTCTTAATGTTTAGTTTTTATATTTTTTTTTTTATTTATTTATTTTTTTTATTTTATTTTTTTATTATTTTTTTATTTTATTTTATTATTTATTTGTTTATTTGTTGTATTTGTGAAGCGCCAACATATTACGCAGCGCAGCGCTTTTTTATATTTATTACAATGTTATAATTTATATGGTACTGGATATCTATAAGGAGAGATTTAATCTTACTTTCCAGTTTTATCATGGTCAATTGGGACCATTCCAGCAGTCGACAACTGCTGCGATTGGGAATGGCATGCACTGTAATTTAGGCCTTGTTCTATTTCTATACATGCACATAATGGATTTCTATATTTTTATACAAAATATTTTTGCCTATTTGTGTAATAAGGTACATGTATGTACATATGTATGTATTTAGGTATGCAATTTGTTTTTATTTTGTTTTTTAAATTGTATATGTATACATTCTACATAATAACTTGTGCATAATGAATTTTACTTCTGCACCACCAGGGGGCGATAATATACCCCGGCTAGTGACAGCCTCAGTCCATCACACACGCCCCTCCCTCCCTCCCTCCCTCCCTCGCTCACTCCTGATCCAAATCAACTCATTAGACAATTAGCCTCCCTATTTAAACCCCACACACAGTTACTATAGCACAGAGGTGCCAAGCTATCAATATACTCAGAGCTGGTAAGTTTGATCATCATCATTGTTTTCATGCCTGTCTTTTTTGTCAGTTTTGTCTTTTTCCTCAATCATAGACAGCTCCTTTTCAGACACTCTGGGTATTTACCTTTGCTAGTTTTGTTTTGAAAATTGCCTTGTAAGCTACACCATCCCCATTCCACATAGTTCATTATATCACAGGACACACATCCCCAATAGCTTGTTCTCAATTCAGCTATATTTACCTATCCCTGCCAGTACTTTCCATCCCCTGGTCACAACCCACCACCCTGCCCTCCCTGCTCACATTCCCCCACTATAGTATTTTCCCCCCCTCATTCTTTCCACTACCCCACAGATACTATTATAATAGTTGACATACTTTGCACCAACAAGAAAAGAGATGTTTTTCTTTGACAGTTTCTACGTCTGTATACAGCTCCCTGACATGCTTTACATCTCTGTCATTTTGCAGTGAGATACTCCGTTCGTTTATTGCCTGATGAAGCGGGATGTTTGCCCGTGAAACGCGTTGCACTTTTATGTAGGAGTATGTGAATAAATTGTGATTTTTTTTCTACAATCAACAGCGATTTTTGTCTGTTTGTGTGTGGACGGTCCACCACCGCCACCTAAACCGTTTTAAACCTTTTATCTTGTTTTATCCTACTGGCGCCTCTGTATCCTTGCATACAGTGTGACAGGAGGCTGAGAAGAGAAATACACCATACCCCTCCAAAGCTGTTGAAATATGATCTATGCAGTGCTCACATGTGTTTACAAAGCAAGCTAGATATGACAGTGCAGTTTTTAGGAGAATAAAAGGATTGGCATCAATCAGAGGCAGTAAAGATGAAAAATGACTGACAGTTTATTCTTTATTTACTAATATGTAAGTGCTGCTACATGGGGGAGTCGGGGGAGTGTGGGGAACAATGGGACCACCTCATGCTATCTTGGGGGGAGGAGCCACCTAATGCTGCATACTGCGTGGAGGGGCTCAGAACCTAATACTGTTATATTGAGGGGGGAGGGAAGCAGCAAGGTAAGGGGAGCTCCGATTTAATTTGGCCCCCCACCCCATTTTATCTAAGCCCCGCCCTGACCCCAACCACTGACCAAAACCAGTCACTGCTGGATTTTATTTTAAAGTGCCAGGTATTAGGTGTCAAGTCTGTAAACTGTTTGGGACTTCTCCAGAGCAACCCCTACTCTCTGGAACTTCATCTCCTGAACCCCACCCCCCTCAGGCTTGCCCCATCTTCAACTCATTCTGCAGGCCCTAAAGACCCAACTGTTCATCTATGCTTACCCTCTGTCTTCTTCATCCTCCTCTGGATAAGACACGTGGCGCCAGCGTCTTCCTTCTAGTGTGTCCTTATTCCCCTCTGCTTAGGCCACATACAGACATCAGACCATAGTCTTTGAAAAATGAAAGATCACAGACCAATCTTACCACCCTTCCTGTAGTATAAGAGCCATACTCTACACAGTCTTTTCTATGGAGCTGAACTCCACATCAGAAAAAAATCATTGCAAGATGCTGCACACACAGATGCTGTACAGACACAAAAGATCAGTATCTGCAAAAGATCTGTTCCTGCCAAAAATCCATTCCTGCAAATTGCAATGATAGTCTATGAGATCTGCAGATCATCATACACACATGATTTAACTGACATTCATCTGCAGATCTGCAGATCTGAAAATCCATCCTGGTGGATCTGATCTGCAGATGAATGTCAGTTAAATCATGTGTGTATGATGATCTGCAGATCTCATAGACTATCATTGCAATTTGCAGGAATGGATTTTTGGCAGGAACAGATCTTTTGCAGATACTGATCTTTTGTGTCTGTACAGCATCTGTGTGTGCAGCATCTTGCAAAGATTTTTTTCTGATGTGGAGTTCAGCTCCATAGAAAAGACTGTGTAGAGTATGGCTCTTATACTACAGGAAGGGTGGTAAGATTGGTCTGTGATCTTTCATTTTCCAAAGACTATGGTCTGATGTCTGTATGTGGCCTTAGAGTGTAAGCCTGTTTGGCAAGGCCCTCCTCTTCATGTTTACTGCCCACGCTTAACCCCTAGGCACCATGCTACTCCACCACAGACTGGACTCAGTGACTCTCCACTCTGCTTGATTCATACATTGTACACTGTCTGGCCTCCCCTCTAACCATATTGCCCCACATCAATTGGTAATGAATGCAGCAGCCAGAGTGATACATTCTTATTATCGCAGCGCCTCTACGACTCCGCTCTGTCAGCTTTAGGATCAATTTCAAAATCCTGTGCTTGGCCTACAAATCAGTGCAAAGAACCTGCCCGACCTACATCTCTGATCTGGTCCATAGGCACATACCAGCCCGCCCCCTCCGATCCTCCAATGACCTGCACCTAGTCACACCATGCATATCTCGCTCCCATGCATGATTGCATGACTTCACTAGGGCTGCCCCCACTCTCTGGAACTCGCTCCCACCAGCCATCAGACTCACCCCCAGCTTTAATACCTTCAAACAAGCTCTCAAGACTCACCTTTTCATACTCGCATACCCCCTACACCAGCACCATAATATGTTCTGTTAGACACTCTCTCAACAGATGCACCTAATGTCTCCACCCCCACCCTTTAGATTGTAATGGTACATACACACGGGTGTCGCTGCAACCGCGTGGCACGCGCATGTTGCAGCGACAGATCCCCCGTGTGTATGCCGCGCGTGCCACGAACCGTCGCTAGTCTGACCTGTCGCCGGGCGATTGACTTGGTCAATCGTCGGCAACAGCTGTCGCCGCAACATCGACGCAACTGTCGCTAGTCCGCCGTGTGTATGCGGACTAGCGATAGCAACTCCATGCACAATGTATGGAGCTTCCGGCGGGGGGAGGAACCTTCGGCGACAGCTTCCGCCGCATTTCTGCCTTTGGGCAGAGACGTGTAGACAGCTGTCGCACAGGCGGAGCTGTCGCCGAGCTGTCGCGCGCGCGTCCCATGTGTGCTAGCAACTAGCCACAAAGGTCCCCCGTGTGTACGTAGCTTAAGCCTCTGGCAGGGCTCTTCTCCCTAGTGTTTCCAGCTTGATCATGCAATCTGACAATCACCCCTCTTGTGGACTAGAACAGTCTCTATTTTGACCTATGACACTGTATTGTTATCAAATCATTTGCATGATCTTGTTTTGTTGTGAGTTTCCTGTATGTCCTACCTTGTATGTTAACCCATTTATCTATTGTGAAGCGCTGCGTAATATGCTGGCGCTTTATAAATACAATAAATAATAATACACATGCTTCCCTGCTTGTACACTGTCCCTCTGTAATGTATGGCCTGCCTGTCTATCATTCTATAATATTGTAATGTTTCCCTTACTTTTTGTCCAGTGCTGCATACTATGTTAGCACTATGTAAATAAAGCTAATAATGTGGTATGGCAGCACAGGTCTTCTGATCTTAAAGGAAACCTGAAGCAAAAATAAACTTATGATATAATGAATTGCATGTGTACTACAGCTAAGAAATAGAACATGAGTGGCAAAGAAAAGTGTCTCATGTTTTTCCACCACAGGAAGAGTTAAAAAAAAACTTCAGTTATCTATGCAAAAGAGCTTCTCTGAGCTATTCCACCCACTGGTAGAATACTGTCCTGTTTTCAGAAACACTTAAACAGCCAAGAAACAGTTAGAGACAGCTTGAGATAAGGTTTGACTGCAGGGAAGTTCAAAGGGTCCTTATTTCTGCTCTGTTTCAGGGGCAAACCCAGGATTTTCAAGGGGGGGGGGGGGGATCCTGAAAGGCCTTCCTCAGCCACACACAATACAGTATAAAAATATCATGCTGGGTACACATAATGCAATTTCCCATCCGACTGACAGGATCTGACAATTATTTCCTAAATGTCCAATCTGCTCCTGATTGACAATGAGATAGATCAGGAGCAGTTTGGATACAGATAATAATGAGGACAGCCAACATTGCTAATTAAGGGGAAAGTGAAGCATTCACACAGCAGGGCACAGGGCTGGGCTCATACCTGACTCTATGCTCTGTTCCCCTGAGCTGCCCCATGCTCTGTACACACACTGCTGCTCCATCCAAAGTCAACTGTAGCAGGGCAAGAAAGGGGGCGGTGCTGTGAGCTGCAGGATACCTGCAGATATTCTGGTGTCTCAACTTGTGCCTGTCCCCAGACACTGCACCGGCCCTGGTCTGAGGAGGGATTCTGGGCACCTACAGTGGAGGAAATAATTATTTGACCCCTCACTGATTTTGTAAGTTTGTCCAATGACAAAGAAATGAAAAGTCTCAGAACAGTATCATTTCAATGGTAGGTTTATTTTAACAGTGGCAGATAGCACATCAAAAGGAAAATCGAAAAAATAACCTTAAATAAAAGATAGCAACTGATTTGCATTTCATTGAGTGAAATAAGTTTTGGAACCCCTACCAACCATTAAGAGTTCTGGCTTCCACAGAGTGGTTAGACACTTCTACTCAATTAGTCACCCTCATTAAGGACACCTGTCTTAACTAGTCACCTGTATAAAAGACACCTGTCCACAGAATCAATCAATCAAGCAGACTCCAAACTCTCCAACATGGGAAAGACCAAAGAGCTGTCCAAGGATGTCAGAGACAAAATTGTAGACCTGCACAAGGCTGGAATGGGCTACAAAACCATTAGCAAGAAGCTGGGAGAGAAGGTGACAACTGTTGGCGCGATTGTTCGAAAATGGAAGGAGCACAAAATGACCATCAATCGACCTTGCTCTGGGGCTCCACGCAAGATCTCACCTCGTGGGGTGTCAATGGTTCTGAGAAAGGTGAAAAAGCATCCTAGAACTACACGGGAGGAGTTAGTGAATGACCTCAAATTAGCAGGGACCACAGTCACCAAGAAAACCATTGGAAACACATTACACCGCAATGGATTAAAATCCTGCAGGGCTCGCAAGGTCCCCCTGCTCAAGAAGGCACATGTGCAGGACCGTCTGAAGTTTGCCAATGAACACCTGAATGATTCTGTGAGTGACTGGGAGAAGGTGCTGTGATCTGAGGAGACCAAAATAGAGCTCTTTGGCATTAACTCAACTCGCTGTGTTTGGAGGAAGAAAAATGCTGCCTATGACCCCCAAAACACCGTCCCCACCGTCAAGCATAGGGGTGGAAACATTTTGCTTTGGGGGTGTTTTTCTGCTAAGGGCACAGGACAACCTAATTGCATTAACGGGAAAATGGACGGAGCCATGTATCGTGAAATCCTGAACGACAACCTCCTTCCCTCTGCCAGGAAACTGAAAATGGGTCGTGGATGGGTGTTCCAGCACGACAATGACCCAAAACATACAGCAAAGGCAACAAAGGAGTGGCTCAAGAAGAAGCACATTAAGGTCATGGAGTGGCCTAGTCAGTCTCCGGACCTTAATCCATTAGAAAACCTATGGAGGGAGCCCAAGCTCAGAGTTGCACAGAGACAGCCTCGAAACCTTAGGGATTTAGAGATGATCTGCAAAGAGGAGTGGACCAACATTCCTCCTAAAATGTGTGCAAACTTGGTCATCAATTACAAGAAACGTTTGACCTCTGTGCTTGCAAACAAGGGTTTTTCCACTAAGTATTAAGTCTTTTATTGTTAGAGGGTTAAAAAACTTATTTCACTCAATGAAATGCAAATCAGTTGCTATCTTTTATTTAAGGTTATTTTTTCGATTTTCCTTTTGATGTGCTATCTGCCACTGTTAAAATAAACCTACCATTGAAATGATACTGTTCTGAGACTTTTCATTTCTTTGTCATTGGACAAACTTACAAAATCAGTGAGGGGTCAAATAATTATTTCCTCCACTGTATGTTTGTCTATGTGTTTTATAGCTTAAAAGACAGAGTGTGGTTTCTAAACTGCAACTGTGACAGAATGATGCAATGTTATAAAAAAAGAAAAAAGAAAACTATACGGCTTAAAATAAAAATAACAATATGAGACTCTTTTGTTTGCTACGAATGTTCTATTCATTATCCGTACTTTACCTACAATTCATTATCTCATGAGGTTTTTTTTTTTTTTTGCTTCAGGTTTGCTTTAACAATTTTGCATAAATCTGAGCTTAGGCCCCTCCTCCCTGGACATGTGACAGCGCCACAGAACGTGCCACTGGCCTGACGTGCATTTCTGTCGGCAAAGCTTCGCCCCAAATTCCTAAGAATGCCTCGTTACCCCGTCCTGACGAAAGGAAATGGAAATATGACAAAGAATTAGCATTTTCAATTTTCAAGAACAACGAGTCCGAGAAAGTTCCCATTAAGTTTTCTCGAGGTGTGAAGTTTTATCGCCGCTGTAAATCCTCCAGGTAGTTCCAGTGGAAAAGGTCTGTCCTAATCTCGGGCTTTTATTTTTCTTTCTACCTATCAATGTCCTTTATTTCCAGGACTCCTCCGCTATCGGCGCCGTCTTTCCTCGGTCAGGATTCTCGAGTTCAGCGCTTTTCAAAAGGGCAATTTAACACCCTGGAAATAATGGCTGAGGCGCCCTTTGAAAGAGGCTTTAATTACCTTCTCCAGGAATGAAGGGAGCTCTCTGATAGAGTTATATGTCTGCCTGAGATCTCTCTATGCTAATGAAGCTGATTGCCACTAGTGAAGAGCAGAGATCTGAGCCTCCTCCTCCCATCTCACTATCTGCTCTGCACAAAACTTTATGTGGAATCAGCCAAACTCTGAGTGATCCCACCAATGTTCTTCACACCTTCCCCTTACCAGCAAACAGTAACTGGTATTGACCAGGGCATAGCCCCCAACCGTCCCGTTTTCGGCGGGACAGTCCCGATTTGGGGGGGCTGTCCCGCTATCCCGTTATGACCCCCCAGTGTCCCGGGCGGCTAGGTGGTCAGATGTGCAAAAGAAATGATCGAGGCCCCAGCCGGCGGATGCGGTGTGTGGGATGCAGGTCAGGCATAATATTGTCCCTCCCTCCCTTCCTCCGCATGTGTCCCCAGTGTCCCCCCTATTTGCAGAGTAAAGAGCGGAGTGGGCAGTCTTACCATTCTTCCTCGCGTACGGGCATCTCTTGCTTCCATCTACTTCCTGTGACGTCACAGGAAGCAGGAAGCGGAGAAGACCAGATGCCCGTACGCGAGAAGGAATGGTAAGACTGCCCGCTCTGCTGCGCTCATTACTCTGCAAATAGGGGGGACACTGGGGGCACATGCGGAGGAAGGGAGGGAGGGACAATATTATGCTGGACCCGCATCCCACACACCGCATCCGCCGGCTGGGGCCTCGATCATTTCTTTTACCTCCTCACCAATGGGCACCCTCTCCCCACCCACAATTTTTTTTTAATAAAGGATATATATATATAAAATGATTGATTAGGGGTGTGTCAGGGTGTGTGGTTGGGGTGTGTCGGGGGCGTGGCTTAAGTTAGGAGGTATGCCAGGGGGAGGCGCCTCTCATTTCCTGTCTCTTTCAAAAGCATGTACAAAGGTAATACAGCAAAGACCCCAGTATCTGGCACTGGTGGGGATCACCTGGTGCCGGATGCATGTGCTAGCCGGTTGCTTGAGCAACCAGCTGAAAGGAAGCTATCCATATTTATTTCCTTTTAGGCCCGGTTCACATTAGCATTTGCCAACGGAAACCGGCTGTATGGTTCCGTGGTCCGTTCCGCTGAGCGGATGAAAAAATGCTGCAGGACCCAATTTTCCGGACCGGAAGGCTTTGCAGCATATGGGAACCAATGAAAACGGATGTTTTACAGCACAATGGCTGTAAAACGGACCGTTTTCACCGGAACCAGCTGGCCTGATCCTTATGTCCGGTTCCGTAAAACAACGCTAGTGTGAACCGGGTCAACCACTTAAGGACCACAGGGTTAAACCCCAGTAGTGACCAGGCCATTTTTAACAAATTAGGCCACTGCAGCTTTAAGGGCTCGCTGCAGGGCCGTACAACTCAGCACACAAATGATCCCCCCACCCCCTTTTCTGCCTACCAACAGAGCTCTCTGTTGGTGGGCTCTGATCCCTGCTGGGATGTTTATTTATTTTTACACAAATATTTATTATATTTATTTTTAAATATATTTTGCTATTTTTTTTTATTATTCTATTCCCTCCCTCTCCCCACCAGCCAATCACTGTGATCGGCTGTCATAAGCATCAGCCTATGACAGCGGATTACCTGAGTCTGCCAGGGAGGCAGCCGTGTCCCCAGTACAGCGGAGCTGTAGATCGCAGCGCTGTACACTGTAAATAGACGGCGACGCCGACTTACAGACTCCTAGCAGCGATTGCCTGCAAAACACACCCCCAGAACTGCACACCGATCGGCGTTAGGTGGTCCTGGGGCTGCCGCCGTGGCCACGTCACCTACGTGGAGCGGTCGTTAAGTGGTTAAACAATATCAGTTGCCTGGCTATTCCGCTGATCCCTTTGGCCGAGTCAGGAAAAAAGGGCGCCGTGCGGCCCCCATAGATTTGGCCACCGCCATAGGCCATGATGGGAATTACTGCTGTAGCAACGCTCAGTGAGTAATTTGGGCACTGGTGGCTAGCCACATACACCCCAATGTAAAATGTTTCATTGGTTGTATTAGTCAGGGGGTGGAGCCCCAAGTTTACAGCCTCCGCCTTCCTAGTCACCTGACCTGCAAGTTGGATAAAGAGTTAATAAAGTACACTACTACTCTATTTCTTTTTTAGGCTTAGAAAGAAAAAAGAATTTGTCCCACATGAGTGCGTGCTCGCGGGTGATCAGTGCTTAAAAAAAGAGTGTTTAGGTTTAGTTGAGCATTAATGATCCGAAGCCTGGTAGTTGTCATGGCAGCTCGCGATAGGAGGATTCACAGTTGTACTTTCAGCCTGTAAAAATCACAGTGGGCTTCCGCGAGATGCGACGCCGGCACGCCGGAGAAAGCGGAGAGTCAACAGCGTTTTGCTGCAGGGCCAGTTACTGCTAAACAGATTGTGGATTTGTTCTACATTCTGCCGGATAAATCAAGCATGTAACTAATAAAGATAATAATAAGAGCGATGGATGGTGACTGCCGACTAGCAGCGGCATTACCGGGCAATTAAACATGGGCATTGGGCATTTAGAGGGTCATCGTGGGCAAGTGACATCAGAGGTGCATCTAGCGATAGACATTTATCTTTAGCACTATCAGCAATGCTAAAATGCCACATTTCCGCGGCAGAACGCTGTCATTAAACTCCTCAAATCCCCGAGCCAAAATGCAGGGATCGCTTCCTGGTAGAGGCAGAGATTTGCGCTGTAGCTCTGCCTCTACTCGCGTCAATCCCCGCCTCTCCCCGCCTCTCTCAGTCTTCTTTCACTGCTTTCTGGATAGCTGGATAGCTATAGTGACGTAACAACGCAGAGTTACTTATATTATTATTATTTAGTGTTTATATAGCGCCGACATCTTCCGCAGTGCTATACAGAATATATTGTCTTGTCACTAACTGTTCTTCAAAGGAGCTTACAATCTAATCCCTACCACAGTCATATGTCTATATCGTGCAGTAGTGTAGGTATCATAGTCTAGGGTCAATTTCGGGGGAAGCCAATTAACTTATCTGTATGTTTTTGGGATGTGGGGGGGAAACCAGAGTGCCCGGAGGAAACCCACGCAGACACGGGGAGAACATACAAACTCCTTGCACATAGTGCCTTGGCTGGGATATGAACCGGGGACCCAGCGCTGCAAGGCAAGAGCACTAACCACTACGCCACCGTGCTGCCCCTATATAATTATTATTAGGAATGCTCAGCTTCGGAGGACGTAGTTATCACGGATGTTAATGTCAAAATGGGTAAGTCAAAAGATTTTAGTGACTTTGAAGGAGGGATGATCGTCGGTGCAAGAAGAGCTGGTGCTAGCATCTCTGAAATGACAATTCTTTTAGGATTTTCTCCCACAACAGTATCTCGGGTGTTTAAAGTGTGGAAGCTGAGAAAAAAAAAAACTTCAAGCGATAAGGACTATTCTGGTCAAAAAAGGCTGGTGAGCAAGAGAGGTGAAAAGCGAGTACCATGTATAGCCCACAGCCACAGAAGGACAACAACACAACAAATTACAGCTGAATTCAATGCAGGCGCATATCCCAGCGCACAACAAGACGGACTTTGCAAAGGATGGGCTTTAGCAGCAGGAGACCATCAAGAGTGCCTTTGGTATCACAGAAAAATCAGAAAAGACGCCTGTTGTGGGCCCAGGAATGAGAAAATTGATCGCTTGAGGACTGGAGAAAAGTAGACTGGTCTGATGAGTCTCATTTCCTGCTCCATCATGCAGATGGCAGGATCAGAATATGGCGCAAACAGCACGAATTAAAGGACCCCTCCTGCCAAGTGACAATGCCGCAGGCTGGTGGCAGTGAGATTATGGTGCTGTGTGTCTGAAGAATGTTATTTTTTTCAGTCCACTGCTATTGTTTAAAAAAATATATTCCATCCAAAAGATTGATTTATGGAAAATTATCTATTTTTAAAAGTACTCACTCAAGACAAGTTTCTAAAGCACCGCCTGATTCCTCCAGCAATTTTGCTGACAAAACTCAGTGGGTTACTCAAATGAGCCCCCATAGACTTCAGATTGTTTGAGATTTCATCTAAATTAAATATTTGTCAGGTTTTAGAGATAATTCAATGAACTGTAATGAAACTGAATTTGGACAGATTACATTATTAGTAACCAGCATTACTACTCACAGACGGCATTCAGACAGCCCAATCTTAAAGAGAACCTGGTCTGAAAATAAAAAGTCAAAATAACCATACACAGGTCATACTTACCTCCCACAGAGTCTACTCCTCAATCTCTTTCTCCTCTCCTGCATCCCGTTTGTCCACTGTGATCAATGGATTTTTCCGTCCTCCATTTTAAAAATGGCCATTACCCTATAACAGCTTCCTGGTCAGCGCACTGTTAAACTGTAATATCACCCACTTGAGCCACAGGGAAACATGGACATTACCTTGCACATTCTGTTGTAACTGACAGCAGCTGATATATAACTGACAGCAACTGGCATATTTCAGTTCTGACAAAATATTGTCAGGACTGGAAGGGATCACTGTAAAGGTGGCCACACACGATACAATAAAATGATCCGATTTTACAGTAATTCGATAAAAACGATCGTATCTCTCGAACAAATCGAAAGCTTTTTTTTTCATTCGACTGGAAAATCCGATCAGATTTGCCGTTTTATTCGATTTAAATCGATCCGAAATGCCAGATATTTCTCTTCAATTTGTACTAAAGATTGTATGGTGTGTGTTGGATTGTTAATTTATTAATATACACACCCTAGCAATTTTCTCGGAGTTTCCAATCATTTTTATCATAATTGAGGAAAAAAACATAGGTGAGTGGTACATTGGTCATATTTTTAAATTGTTACAATTAGTCAGAAAAATTGATTGCAATTCTTAAATTGAACAGATATTTAAAAAATGTTATGAAGTGTGGCCACCTTAAAGAGAATCTGTATTGTTAAAATCGCACAAAAGTAAACCTACCAGTGCGTTAGGGGACATCTTCTATTCCCCTCTGTCACAATTTCGCCGCTCCCCGCCGCATTAAAAGTGGTCAAAAACAGTTTTAAAAAGTTTGTTTATAAACAAACAAAATGGCCACCAAAACAGGAAGTAGGTTGATGTACAGTATGTCCACACATAGAAAATACATCCATACACAAGCAGGCTGTATACAGCCTTCCTTTTGAATCTCAAGAGATCATTTGTGTGTTTCTTTCCCCCTGCAGCTCTCATGCACTGAAGTGACAGGCTGATCCTTTCTTCCTGCAAACAGCTCTGCCTGTGTCTAATTCCTCAGTATGTGAAAGCCCAGCCAGCTCAGAGGACGATTTATCCAGCTTGTAAAAGATAATAGAGCAGAGAGAAGCAGCCCTAATCTAAATAACACACAGGCAGTGTGAATAGAGGGGCCAGGAGGGGGGCGTGCATAGCAGAAACACAACACTGAAGAACTTGGCAGCCTTCCAGACACAGGGCGACAAGTCCGACAGGGGAAAGATAAGCTGATTTATTACAGAGATGGTGATAGAAGAAAGTGCTGCAGTAAGCCAGAGCACATTAGAACAGGTTTAGGAAATTGTAGGATGGTAGAAAACCGGATGAAATTTTTGTTACAGAGTCACTTTAAAGGGACTCCGAGCTCTGATTAAAAATAAAATTTGAACTTACCCGGGGCTTTAATCGCCTGGCGGTTTAATCGCGCATGCGCCGTGCTGTCACGCCGGCCGCCGTCATGACGCGCGGCGGCCGGCGTGTGACGTCATTCGTGACGTATAGGGAAGGAGAAGCCCCGACACTCGCCAGTGTCGCCCGGGGGCCCGGCCTGTCCGCGCTATGCGGACAGCCGCCGGGAGAAGAGCCAGGAGGCCGGCGTGGGACGTCCCGACCAGGGCTGGGATGGAGAAAGCCCCGGGTAAGTTCAAATTTTATTTTTAATCAGAGCTCGGAGTCCCTTTAAGAAGATAATGGTGAGATTCTGAGAGGAACTGACGGTGAGGCTAGTATGTGATATTCATTTGCAGCTACGTCATGTGTTTATTTTAAATAATTTTACTCACTTCAGGTTCCCTTTAAAGTGGAGCTGAACTCTTGCACAGGACAGAAAGAAAACATAGAGAAATGCACCCTGTATGTATTTAGAGTTTAGCTTAAAGGTGGCCACTAACAGTCCAATTTCTACCGAAAAATCGTTTGAGCGATCAGATAATTCTGATCGGAAGTGAAGTTGTTCACTACACCATCAACAAACCAATCTTTGCTTACTATCTATAACAACCAGCAAGAAAATCCAAATTTTGGTTCGACAAAATTGAATCGGACGGATGTTTTTATGATCATTCATAATTGATTGTGCCCATCAATGGAGATTATTTACAACCAATCCGATCAGAATTTCTGATCGCTCAAACGATTTTTCGCTAGAAGTTGGACCGTTAATGGCCACCTTTATGAATTCCCCCTCATCTGTGACTAATCACAACTGTAATTTGATCTCTCAGCAGTGTCAGCTCAGTATTCTCAGCAGTCCTCAGCAGAGCAGTTAATTTGTAAACACAGGATGTTAACTCTATGTCTGCCTCCATGAAAGCAGGAAATACCTGTAGACACACTGCAGATTTATTGCAGGATTTGTATCAGCTGTAACACAGAAATGTTTTTCTTTAAAGGTTATTATGTGGTTGCTTATCTTTTAGAGCGGAGAGGGAGTTCTGAGTTCAGGTCCGCTTTAAAGGAGAACTGTACTGAGAGGTATATGGAGGCTGCCATATTGATTTCCTTTTAAGCAATACCAGTTGCCTGTCAGCCCTGCTGAGCTATCTGCCTGCAGAATCACACCAGAAACAAGCATGCAGCTAACCTGTCAGATGTGGCAATAATGTCAGAAACGCCTGATCTGCTGCATCCTTGTTCAAGGTCTATGGCTAAAAGTATTAGAGGCAGAGGATCAGCAGGACTGCCAGGCAACTGGTATTGCTTAAAAGGAAATCAGTATGGCAGCCTCCATATACCTCTGACTACAGTTCTCCTTTAAATTTATATTTAAATACTCTGACATACTAAAGGCTGCCTTTTTTTTATCTATCACACATATTTAGCACCATCTAGTGGTTCCTACTGGGATAGTTCCTGCATTTGAGCAGCTGTGGTCTACCAAAAAGCAGATTGGCACCTCTCCAATCCCTACTAAACTCTGCGGCCCGTCTCATCCACCTCTCTTCTAGATCCTCTGAGGCAGCCCCTCTCTGCCAATCCCTCTATTGGTTACCAGTTGCCCAAAGGATCCAGTTTAAACTTCTCACACTTGCATACAAAGCTCTACACAAGCTATCGCCTCCATACATTTCCTCTTTAATCTCCAGATACCTCCCCGCTCGGACCCTCCGTTCCTCACAGGAGACCCTTTTGTCCTCCAGCCTAGTCACCTCCTCTCACTCTCGCATCCAAGACTTCTCACGGGCGGTCCCTCTCCTTTGGAACTCTCTCCCTCAACCGGTTCGTCATGCCACGAGTCTGGAAACCTTCAAACGTACTCTGAAAACACACCTGTTCAGACAAGCCTATAATTTGCTATAGGCAGCACTGAAGGCACACTGGCTCACCCACTAATCCTTGTGTTTCCTTCCCCTTTGTTTCCTCCCCACTACCCTCTAGATTGTAAGCTCGCAAGGGCAGGGACCTCCTCCTAGTGTTTCTCATACTGCTGTAATTTTAACATATGTATATGTACCAACTACATATCAACTATGTATGTATCTGTATTTACTCTATTCAATGTCATGACTGTACAGTGTCTTGTATTTCTTATGTATATTTGTTCCCCATTATTTGTTTGTACTATGCACAGCGCTACGGAAGATGTTGGCGCTATATAAATAAAAAATAATAATAATAATAATAATGTACTACAGTAGTAAAAAGCGGTGCTAGTAAAAAAGGGCGCACAGGGCTAGTGGACAAAAAGGGCGCCGCCATAGACTTCAATGCAAAATATCGGCTATTCGGCGCCTGACAGGAAAAAAGGGCGCCCGAGAAATAGCGGTTACAGGGATCGTGTTAACAAAAGTTTTCCTTTACAGAATAAGGTTTATAACAAATATC
The DNA here is from genome assembly GCF_040937935.1 of Hyperolius riggenbachi. Lineage (NCBI taxonomy): Eukaryota > Metazoa > Chordata > Amphibia > Anura > Hyperoliidae > Hyperolius > Hyperolius riggenbachi. The sequence continues at coordinate 410,649,399 of NC_090650.1, forward strand.
GTTTACAAGTTCGTTTTGAGTTTGTGTTATACTTATTTTTTGTTTTTAAATTTCGCTTATAGCAGTTTTTACTTATTATTTAGTTTAAAAATTTTGCTTACAAAAGTATAACAACTAAATTTTTGTTTACACTTCTTTGATCATTTAAAAATTTGTTTTCATATGTATAATGCGTAAATACCGTTTTCAACCTTATTGTATTAGAAATACATCGCTTTTGGTATTAACTTTGTTTTTACACTTATAATGCGTTGATTATAGTTACTAAAATATCGCTTTTAATGTTACTGTTATTTTAAGATTTCTAATGCTTGTAAGGCTATCTATTGTTTTGTATATATTTATATATACTTTTCTCTATTTATAATATTAATGTATACGTGATTATTAAGGCTATTTTAAAGCTATTTATTCTATCACAAATATATAAATTATTTTATTCATGTTATTTGTAGAGAAGTATTTTAAGGATTAAATACATTATTGTTTATATGTGTTTAGGGTGTTTGTGCGGTGGGGATGGTTAGATTTAGGCATTACCAGTGGGGTCTAGGGGTTAGGGATTGGTACAGGGAGGGTTAGGTATAATTACAGTATAATATACGCAATCAGGGGGTGGTTAGGGTTAGGCACCACCAGGGGGGTGGTTAGGGTTAGGCACCACCAGGGGGGTGGTTAGGGTTAGGCACCACCAGGGGGGTCTTAGGGTTAGGCACCAACCGGGGGGGTCTTAGGGTTAGGTACCACCAGGGGGGTCTTAGGGTTAGGCACCACCAGGGGGGTCTTAGGGTTAGGCACCACCAGGGGGGTCTTAGGGTTAGGCACCACCAGGGGGGTCTTAGGGTTAGGCACCACCAGGGGGGTCTTAGGGTTAGACACCACCAGGGGGGGTTAGGCACCAACCGGGGGGGTCTTAGGGTTAGGCACCACCAGGGGGGGTCTTAGGCTTAGGCACCACCAGGGGGGTCTTAGGGTTAGGCACCACCAGGGGGGTCTTAGGGTTAGGCACCACCAGGGGGGTCTTAGGGTTAGGCACCACCAGGGGGGTCTTAGGGTTAGACACCACCAGGGGGGTCTTAGGGTTAGGCACCAACTGGGGGGGGGGTCTTAGGGTTAGGCACCACCAGGGGGGTCTTAGGTTTAGGCACCACCAGGGGGGGGTCTTAGGGTTAGGCACCACCAGGGGGGTCTTAGGTTTAGGCACCACCAGGGGGGTCTTAGGGTTAGGCACCACCAGGGGGGTCTTAGGGTTAGGCACCAAGCGGGGGGGTCGTAGGGTTAGGCACCACCAGGGGGGTCTTAGGGTTAGGCACCACCAGGGGGTCTTAGGGTTAGGCACCACCAGGGGGGGTCTTAGGGTTAGGAACCACCAGGGAGGGTCTTAGGGTTAGGTACCACCAGGGGAGTCTTAGGGTTAGGCACCACCAGGGGGTCTTAGGGTTAGGCACCACCAGGTGGGGTCTTAGGGTTAGGAACCACCAGGGGGGGTCTTAGGGTTAGGCACCATCAGGGGGGTCTTAGGGTTAGGCAACACCAGGGGGGTCTTAGGGTTAGGCACCACCAGGGGGGTCTTAGGGTTAGGCACCACCAGGGGGGTCTAGGGGTTAGGGATAGGTACAGGGAGGGCTCTGTGTGAGAGTAAGGTTAGGTATAGTTACAGCACAATATATGTAATATATACAATTTATTAAATTATATATATTTAAACAGAGGGGTCTAGGGGTTAGGGATAGGGAGAGATCTGTGAGAGCCTACAGTTTGGTATAATTACAGTAAAATATCTGTAAAACCTACCATTGCATTGCTATGCTTAATACAAGTGTAAATATCGTTTTTGTTATAGACGCTATTTGACGTTTCTTTTCAGAATTCGTTTGTTGTTATAGACGGTATTTTGCCATTTCATTTCCGTTTATTTATCCTATTTAGCACTAAATTTTCGTTTACAACCCCTTAAAAGAAAAATATGGTTTTGCATTAAAACTTAAAATTTCGGCTATATCCCGCGCCTTTTTTTCCAGGCGTCCTTTTTTGATACACGCGTAAAAAGCTTCCATTTCTAGCCGTGAAAGCCCAGGTCACGAAACTCAGGACCACTAGATATGATCAACGAGATAGCAAATTATTCTGGTTTGCATTTAAACTGTGCGCAGCTCGGACTTGGACCAATCAAGGGCCATTCCAGTTTATTTTAAAATTTAGATCTGAAATCTGTCCAGTCTATATTATTATTATTATTATGTATTTATATAGCGCCCACATATTACGCAGCGCTGTACATTGTATGTATATATATATATATATATATATATATATATATATATCTTGTCACTAACTGACCCTCAAGGGAGCTCACAATCTAATCCCTACCATTGCCATATGTCTATATTATGTAGTGCAAGTACTGTAGTCTAGGGCCATTTTTTTAGTGGGAGCCAATTAACTTATCTGTATGTTTTTGGAATGTGGGAGGAAACCGGAGTGCCCGGAGGAAACCCGCGCAGACACGGAGAGAACATACAAACTCTTTGCAGATAGTGCCCTGGCTGGGATTTAAACCAGGGACCCAGCGCTGCAAGGCGAGAGAGCTAACCACTACGCCACCGTGCTATATACAGAAAAGTCCCTAGTATCCAGCAGCGGTGGGGATTGCCTGGGTCAGTTATACTTACCGGTTGGCCGAAAAAGCAAATAAGTCCCTCATGTGCAAGATAAAATACCAAGCCTCCAGTAACATCCTACAGCTCCTAGAGGGCTCCTAACCAGTGCCGGTTCTCTCATGAAGCAAGGTGAAACATTTGCATCAGGCAGCACAGGTTGCACGGGCAGCATGTTTGTACTGTGTTTACACTTACAGCACGCAGTCAGAGGAGAAGCTAGAGGAGAGCGAGGTGAAGAGGTTATCATTGGAGAAAAGCAGCTCGTTGTGCTGTGTGAGGAGTCTGACACAGAGTGAGGAGGGGGGAGGCAGGAGAGCAGTAGATTTCCATTTGACTTGCAAAGCAGAAGGGAGGAGGTGGCACTGCTGTCCTGACTGTCCTGAGGAGGAATGAAGGATGGCCAACTGGCTAAGGGGATAGCGGGAGGGAAAGAGACTTCAGTTAATCAGGATGCATTAGCTATTTCTGAGAGGAAAGTAAGGCAGAAAAAAAAGAAAACCCAGCATGCCCTGCAACTTCCTTTGTGCGACAGATGTTCTAATTAAGAGCCAGAGAAACTGGGGAATGATGAATTATGGAGAAGAAAAGTAAGAGTGATTTTGACTTTTGGATTGCCTGGTTAGCATCCTTATTACTTGTTTACTAGATAAAACTAAAGAACACATTTTTGATTTTATGCCCAACAGTTACACTTTAAAACAATCCCCGTTATCCCCTCAGGCATGCCAGTTGAGACTTTTGGTCTCCTGAGTTATGGAAGAACATACAGACAGACAGCAGTTGGCTTGAAAAGTAGTATTATATATTTTGGATGGTGACGATTAACAAAAAAACATTTTTTTCGGTGTGGAAAAGAGAACGATAAAAACAAACTTCCAGCTTTATGCAAACTGTAAACCTGCAATTCCAGTAATTTGTAGGTGCGCTCGATATCCCCCCATAGAGAGGACCTGTCTGCCTGGACCCCCCATGGTAACCACTGACTAAGCGGCTGAAGTGGGAGCTTCTGTTATAAAGACAGAACCAGGTTTGGCCAAGCTAAGTGCCACTTATAGAAAACACTGCATCAGATCCTGCCTTACGTTCGTGTTTATTCCTTCGGAGGGAGCGCACATCAGAGTACTAAGCATCAAATGCTAATGAATACCGGAGGATTAGCATAGAGATGAGACAAACAAAGCAATAAACATCACAAAAGAGCTTCAATCCTTGAGCAGCCTTAATGGAGTGAGTTCAAGTTCCTGAACTCAGAGGCTGGATGATGCCACCGGGGAGAGCAATAACCGAGGAGACAGATTATTACACACACGTTAACGTATCAGCCTCAGATCTGCTGAGAAACTCGAGAGGCCCAGAATGGCGCACATCTGTTCGCAGAGTCATCTGAGATCGTCTCTCGGCTCCTTCCCACCTCGGAGGAAGGCTGCAAAACGACAGAGGCTGCGGAAACTCACACATTGTTTTCTAGAGGCACTCCAGCCGTAGCTTAAAGGAACACTGTAGGGGGTCGGGGGAAATGAGTTGAATTTACTCGGGGATTCTAATGGTCCCCCGCAGACATCCTGTGCCCGCGCAGCCACTCACCGATGCTCCGGCCCCGCCTTCGGTTCACTTCTGGAATTTCAGACTTTAAAGTTTGAAAACTACTGCACCTGTGTTGCCGTGTCCTCACTCCCCCTGATGTCAAATTGCAATTTGTTTCAGGCTTACTTTAGGAACCCATTGTGGACTATGAATAAAAAAAGTTTGCCCACCCCTAGGTGAGATTCTTGGCAGAGCTTGGTGGCCCTGACCACCCACCAGGGCTAGACAGAGGTGGACCTGACCGTTCACCAAGGCTAAACAGAGGTGGACCTAACCGTTTACCAAGGCTAGACAGTGGTGGGCCTGACAGACCACCAAGGCTAGATAAAGGTGGCTCTGTCCGCCCACCAAGGCTAGATAAAGGTGGATCTGACCGTCCACCAAGGCTAGATAAAGGTGGACCTGACCACCCACCAAAGCTAGCAAGAGTTGGACCTGACCGCCCACCAAGGCTAGATAGGGGTGGACCTGACAGCCCACCAAGGCTAGGTAGAGGTGGACCTGACCGTCCACCAAGGCTAGATAAAAGTGGACCTGACTGCCCACCAAGGCTAGATAGAGGTGGACCTGACCGCCCACCAAGGCTAGATGGAGATGGACCTGACCGCCCACCAAGGCTAGATAGAGGTGGACCTGACCGCCCACCAAGGCTAGATAGGAGGTGGACCTGACCGCCCACCAAGGCTAGATAGAGGTGGACCTGACCCCCCACCAAGGCTAGATAGAGGCGGACCTGACCACCCACCAAAGCTAGCAAGAGTTGGACCTGACAGCCCACCAAGGCTAGATAGGGGTGGACCTGACAGCCCACCAAGGCTAGGTAGAGGTGGACCTGACCGTCCACCAAGGCTAGATAAAAGTGGACCTGACCGTCCACCAAGACTAGATAAAAGTGGACCTGACTGCCCACCAAGGCTAGATAGAGGTGGACATGACCGCCCACCAAGGCTAGATGGAGATGGACCTGACCGCCCACCAAGGCTAGATAGAGGTGCACCTGACTGTCCACCAAGGCTAGATAGAGGTGCACCTGACTACCACCAAGGCTAGATAGAGGTGGACCTGACCGCCCACCAAGGCTAGATAGAGGTGCACCTGACTGCCCACCAAGGCTAGATAGAGGTGGACCTGACTGCTCACCAAGGCTAGATAGAGGTTGACCTGACTGCCACCAAGGCTAGATAGAGGTGGACCTGACTGCCCACCAAGGCTAGATAGTGGTGCACCTGACTGCCGACCAAGGCTAGATAGAAGTGGACCTGACCGCCCACCAAGGCTAGATAGAGGTGGACCTGACTGCCCACCAAGGCTAGATAGAGGTGGACCTGACTGCTCACCAAGGCTAGATAGAGGTGGACCTGACTGCCACCAAGGCTAGATAGAGGTGGACCTGACTGCCACCAAGGCTAGATAGAGGTAGTCTTGACCGCCCACCAATGTTAGATAGAAGTGGACCTGACTGCCCACTATGGCTGAAAACTCCACAGCATGTGTACAAAGATTAAATTATACAAGAGAAAAAAGTTTTGGTTCGGTTTTTGGATCTCCTGTTAAGAAAGTGATGAAGTCATAAGTGATTTACTTGGAGCCAAAACAAATGGGAGCTTTAGAGGACGAAAAGAGCCGAGAAGGTTATGAAAACAGCCCATTAATGGATGGTGATTAATATAACAACAGTCAAAGAGCGGTAAACATATAATGAATACAAACACTTCCATGAAAATGTATCCGGAGAGGTGACATCCAGCCCCGACTCGCACATTCATCACGCAGAGAGGGAAGGTGGCAAAAAAATGACAAAATTCCATTAAACGGATCGGGTTTGTACATTAGCTCTCTAGTTTTAATTAAAGTGAAGGGGGTTTTGCAGCATCAGCGAGTGAGGAGAAGTCACAGGATACGCTTTTAAGCATGGAGGTCGTACGTCATCAAATACAAGTGTTAATGGAAACCTGGGTCGAAAAAAAAAATCATACATACCTGGAGCTTCCTCCAGCCCCCTTCAGACCATTGGCTCTGACGGCCAATTACAGATGTGCCAAGACGGACAGACAGTGGACGTTCGAGACGGCCCAGGAGGATGGAAAGAAGCCAATGGCCTGGAGGGGGCTGGAAGAAGGCCAAGGTATGCATGAATACTGTTTTTTCGACTCAGGTACACTTTAAAGAGAAACCATAACCAAGGATTGAACTTCATCCCAATCAGGAACTGATACCCCCTTTCCCACTAGAAATCTTTTCCTTTTCTCAAAGGGACCATCAGGGGGCTCTGTATGGCTGATATTGTGGTAAAACCCCTCCCACAGTGTGATATCAGCACCTAGATACTGACATCACACTGTGGGAGCCTTGTTGCATTGTGGGAAATAACAGCTGTTTCCAACTGCCAGAAAAGCAGCATCTCCTTATACAGACATCACCTGCCAGCAGTAAAGCTGTTGCCATGTGATACATGTCAGAATGTAAATCGGGAGAGGAAATATTTTACAATCGTTTATGAGTAATCATTGCAAAAATTATTTTTTTTTCATTGCATTATTTTCACTGGAGTTCCTCTTTAAGCTCCATACACACACTAAACTAAGTCGCTTGAAATCCAAGAAACTACAGATTTCGCCGTATCGGAAGACAATGGTGTGCAAAAATCTAGCCGAATGACAACAACGACTGGAGGCATTTTCCCCGATCCATGCGGTGGATCAACTCAGATGACTGTTGGCAGGTATTGTGTAGTCAGGCTTGTGTGTACAATGTTGTTTGTTCTAATGAATCTGTGCCTGCTTGCGCATGCAGTATTTATATGAGTTCGTAATATAGTTGTGCAAAAAACACACAGTGTGAACAGGTGTCCCACGAGGTCTGTCAAGGTCACTAAAGCATGCCACACAAATCAAATCAAATCAAAGATAGCTTTATTGGCATGACCAAGCTTCATTACAGGTATTTCCAAAGCAAAGGGAAAAGGGGGACATGGAAGGGGGGTGAGGTAGGGGGACAATGGCTAAGCAGTCTGTGGACATTTTTTAGGTTTACAGTTCCGTTATTCTCCTCTCAGTCACACACACATCGGTGTATACTGCAACATATAGATATACGAAGTGTTTCTGATGTCGAAACCAGAATAATTAACATAAAATCAGGTATCCTAAATAATGTATTCTATCTACTATATCGTTGTGGTGCCTCTTTAAACACGGGATTCTGCATACTCCAATTCAGGCAGGAGACAAAATGAGTAAAAGAGGAAATGACATCAGGATTGGCTTCAGTCAGAGGCAGTAAAGATGGAAAATGCCTGGAACAGTTTTGTTTTTATTAACCATACATAATTCACTGAAAAAAATAAGTGTGTACAGTACAATGCATATGTAATGTGAGTAGAACGAGTATTTATCTAATTATATATGTGTTGTTTTTTTTTCCTGGGATAGTATGGCTGTGCCTGCTGCTTTAAAGCTGCTCCGATGTGTCCTCTACTTTATCTCCAAGGACAGAGATACCATTTAAGTGACTTCATTGTTCCCAGACTGCAATGGGGACATCAGATCGGGAGCACCTCTGAAGGACATTTAGTAGTGTGAATCATTCAGCGATGTCTGTTAAGTGCCGCAGAAAAAAGGTCTCGTCGCTATATAAACGTGTAATAGTCGTAGCGGTAATAATAATAATATTGATAATAATTTAACGTCGCCCTTCCAATGAGACGTCACTAAATTCTCCCTTAAAACACACAACGGACTCCCTTTCCGAGAGAGTTATCGGGTTGCGGCCGCAGCAAGAACGATCACGCCGGGTAATTCCGCTCTCCTGACGTGAACTTAGAATATAAAACCACTGCAGCGTGAAGCAAACCGTATTTTATTTTCTACAATTTTCATTTCATCCTCCCATGAATGCCAAACAAAATCCATAATTGAATTAATCTTTTTTTTTTTTCCATGAGTAATTGACATTATCTCCAAGAGCGTATTTAATGAAGATTTGACTTGTATCCAGCAAAACAAATCGGGTTGGTAATAGACTGCCTCTCAGTCATGGAATTCAGTAGCGGCCGGATAAAAATAAAAATATCATCAGTGTGTCAATCACTAAGCCTATCTTTTTTTCTGGATGTGAAATACTGTTTTTCTTTAATACCTAACTCATTGTAGTGGTGACACTATGCTGCAAAGCATGCTGGGCTTTCCAGTAAGAAAGCCAAGAGCAGGGGTGCCCATGCTTTTTCAGCTTGCGAGCCACTTCAAAAATTACAAATTGAAAATGAACTACCAGGCAGAATCTACCTAATCTAGTTTCCAGCTTTAAGTTTTTGGAACTCACCATCGCAGAGAACCTGTCCTGGGCTGACAATGCTTTAGCTCTAACTGGCAAAGCACAACAACGCCTCTACTTTTTGAGAAAACTAATGAGCTCTAGCCTCCCACAGAAGCTGCTGGTTAATTTCTACAGAGGCACTATAGAAAGTGTTCTGACCAATTGCATGACGACCTGGTACAACAGCTGCACCAAGGCTACTAGAGAAGCCCTGCAGTGAGATGTTAAAACTTTGGCTCCAGTGTTGTCCCCAGAATTTTTTTCCATCCGGGTGGCATGAAAAAGTAGCCGGGTGGGGCGAGATGAGAATGCAGGGCCAGTGCTTCTGTGAGCAACTCTCTTTACAGCATAGGAGGAAGGGAACCGATGATGCAGGGTGGTCACCAAAAGTAGCCGGGTGGAGCACCCGGCTAAAAGAGCCTGGGGAGAACACTGGGCTTGTTGTATGAGCAAGGCCAAAAACATTATCAAGGACAACACTCACCCTGGAAACGCCTTGATTAAGCTCCTTCCATCAGATACGAAAAAGCTGGTTTTCAGTCTATCTGCCATAAACTCGATAAACTCTGAATCCTCTCTAAAATAATTAACCATCAAGGGGGTTAACACGGTGTACAAATTGTTTAAATATTTGTAATACCTGGCATAATTGTATAATTTCTTCTAGGTCTACCTTTGTCATTATCACTATGTTCCCTATATACACTGTGGGGTTGTCATGAAAAGTAATTTTGTTGTGTTACGCAGTGACAATAAAGTGCTTAAATCTTAAATCATTGCTAGATGTACAGCCACCTTTATTTACAGTTCACATTAACCTAAAAAAGTAAGGTTTTTTTGGACGAGAATGGATGCAAACGGATCCAATGTTAATCAATGGTTTTTGTTGAGGTGAACTCTGACACAGGAACTAGATGAATGCATATTTCCTGTCTTATACCTGGTCGTTCAGTAAACCACTAAGAAAGAAAACATTCTATTTTGCTTATTTATCTCCCAGAGGTCATATCTCTCTCAAGCTATGTACCCACGTTGCGATTTTCCCGGCGACCGGCAGTTTTTTGAGCGACGAGCAGTCGTTAACGTGACGTTGCAATATGGGTACAGGCACACGATCATGCAAATGTCGCTTAGCATCACGCGACGATGAACGACCATCACGGCAGATCGGATCTTTAAGATCCCCGACCACACCACACAAAGTACCGTGATGACTTGACTTCCCGTTTTCCTCCATCGTGTAATGACGTGACGTCACTCATACCCACCAGCAGGAAGATGAATCGCTGGACAGTTGTCATGAGGGAGACGTCGCTGGATCCATCTTCCTGGGTCTTTGCAGTGAGTAGGAGGCTTCAGGCCCTCTTCCTCACAGCTGCTACATCGTAAACAAGCAAGGTAGATTACCCTGACTGAATATTATCTAAACTGCTTTTATTTCAGCCTGTGAAAGCTCCTGGAATGAATACATACAGGTGCAGCTCTCTATTCGCAGTTTATGGTTCACTATACTATAGAAGCGTCCTTATCCTTTAATGAGTCTGGACGGTTTTCCACTTCTGCTCTCCTCCTTCCCAAATAAGATAAATTGGACGCATTTGAGGAATCTCAAACGCTGCCTACAATAATAGAACAAGCCTGAGGAAAAATGCCAAAGTATCATTAAACAAGAGAATTTCCTGACTAGGGCTTCAATTAAAGCCAATTAATCTTTATTCAGTCACAAAATTCAACAATCCGGCTTCTCTCACAGAATTCTGAAAGACTTAAAATATATCCCGTGCTGCTCCCAGCGCCACAAATCACAATAGATCATCGGGTAATAAATCTTGAAGCAACATGTGGCCAGGATACAAAGACTGTTGTTTTTACAATATGCGTGTGCACCGCCAAAACCATTGCTGTGGCAGCGTAGGCGGTCCAAACCAAACAAACATACTGATACCGATAGGCCGATTTCAGGAAAGATACACAAATGATTAAAGGATACCACAACTGACATGTGGCATAATGAGATAGACATGTGTATGAACAGTGCCTAGCACACAAATAACTATGCTGTGTTCCTTTTTTCCTTTCTCTGCCTGAAAGAGGTAAATATCAAGTATGTAAGTGGCTGACTCAGTCCTGACTCAGACAGGAAGTGACTACAGTGTGACCTTCACTGATAAGAAATTCCAACTATAAAACACTTTCCTAGAAGAAAATGGCTTCTGAGAGCAAGAAAGAGATAAAAAAGGGGGAATTTCTTATCAGCAAGGCTCACACTGTAGTCACTTCCTGTCTGTTAGTCAGGACTGAGTCAGCCACTTAAATACCTGATATTTACCTCTTTCAGGCAGAGAAAGAAAAAAAAGGAACACAGCATAGTTATTTGTGTGCTAGGCACTGTACATACCCATGTCTATCTCATTATGCCACATGTCAGTTGTGGTATCCTTTAAAGCAAACCTGTAAGATCCACAGAAGAAAAAGACACATACTTTCCTCGGTAGAGCGAAGCCTCTGGATCCTCCTAAGGCTTGCCACGTCCTCCTCTGGACCACCGATCCAGCGCTGGACCCTCAGCAAGTTCACCACTGCACTCCTGTCCATAAACGAGTTCGGCCGCACTGCACAGACGCAGGACACCTTGCGCCAGCCCAATAGCACCGATTTGCACAGGATCAGCGGAAAAAGCCGAGCCTGAGTAGTTTCATGCTACTACACAGGTGCATTGCGTTCGCTTGTGGACCAGGTATCTGCAGTACCAGCCTTGGATTGGTGGAGTCAAGGGGGACAAGGGTAAGACTTAAAACAAGCCTGAAGTAAAAAAAAACAGATACTTGTCTAAGGAGGGGGAAGGCTCTGGGTCCTTCCTGTTCCCCTCACCATACCCTCATTCCAGCACTGTCCCCCGTTAGCAGTATTGAACCAATGGGTCGAATACTGCACTCTGCCGCCTATGGAGGCTTCCATAGACTTTGGAAGCCCGAATGCTCCCAAAGACAGGCGGCTCTGTACTGTGCTTGCGCTAGCACACACAAGAATGCGCGCCTGCGCAGTACGAAGCTGACCATCTTTGAAGGTGGATTGAAAAAGGGGTGACAGCATTGGAATGAGGGGACCGTTAGAGGACCGGGAAGGCTCTTTAGGATGAAAAGTCTTCCCACTGCCTAGGTGAGTATCTGTTTTTTTTTTTTTTTAAGACCACTTATCATACCTCAGAGTAATTCCGAAGTCAAACAGATCCGTACTGTGCACATCGCCTTCCGAGGAGTCATGAATTGTGGGACACCTCATATGCTCACACCAACCAGAATAATAACAAATACCTTCTGTTTCAAGAAGGCAAACTGCTGTTTTCTGTAGCATTTTAGTAAGGAGGCTTTTTGGTCTCTTTCAGCCCCCTTACACACAGGGCTGTGGAGTCGGGGAGTCAGAGCAATTTTGGGCACCTGGAGTCGGAGTCGGGTGATTTTTGAACTAAATCTATAGCCTTAGTAAAAATTAGACTTCAAGAGACACTGAAGCGAAAAAAAAAATGATATAATGAATTGGTTGTGTAGTACGGATAATTACTAGAACATTAATAGCAAAAAAAAATATTCTCATTTTTATTTTCAGTTATATAGTGTTTTTTATAACATTGCATCATTCTCTAATATTTGCAGTTCACTCACTACTCAGTATTCTAAATGATTTTACAGAGCAGGCCAGTGAATTATTAATCTGTCCTCTGGAGGGAAAAAGAAATTGCAATGACAGACACTTGAGATAACAAGCTTCAGAAGACAGAGCTCTTTGAAAGTCGTGGAGCTCAGTGGCTCTTTTGCATAGATAACTGGAGTATCTTAAAGGCCCATACACACGTCGGATTTTAGCGAACGACCCGTCGTTTGAACGTTCCGTCGTTCGGCAGTTTTCGCGTCAAATCCGACGTGTGTACAGACTATCGTTCGGGTGATAAGACTGGTTACCAACGATCCGCCGGGCGGATCGCTGGTAACCAGTCTTATCACCCGAACGATAGTCTGTACACACGTCGGATTTGACGCGAAAACGTCCGAACGACGGAACGTTCAAACGACGGGTCGTTCGCTAAAATCCGACGTGTGTATGGGCCTTTACTCTTCCTGTATTGGAAACAATATTAGATTTATGTCGCTATTCCTAATGTTTTATTTATTAGCTGTACTACACATACAAATCATTATATCATAATTATTTTTTTTCTTCCGTGTCTCTTTAAAGTGGACCCAAATTAAAAATACAAGATTTTAGAAATAAAATGTATTTTCTAAATTATAATAATAAATAGCAGCCTTTTTTCAGCTGCATGATGACAAATATAATATTTTACATTTATTGGAGAAACCCCTCCCTTCCTTTCAAATTGCTGGGACAGAATCCGGCAAACTGGTGGAGTAGGTAGTGTCCGGCAATGGAGGAATTGCTAATGGCTGCCACCTGTATAACCCTAGTTATGGAAAGAGAAGGGTGAAAAGCATGCACTGAAATGCTCATAGGCTTGAAGGAGTGTTTATTTATCTTTGTATGTGTCAGAGTGGTGCAACTAAATATTTGTAATTAAAAAAATGTTTAGTTTGGGTCCGCTTTAAGGTGGCCACTAACAATCCAATTTCTAGCAAAAAAATCATTCTGACGATCAGATAGTTCTGAGCGGAAGAAAAATCGTTCACTACACCATCAACGAACCAATCTTTACTTTCTATCTTTCACAACCAACAAGAAAATCCAAATTTTGGTTTGATGAAAATCCAATTGGACGACTATTTTCATAATGTTCTTAATCGATTGTGCGCATCAACTGAGATTATTTACAACCAATCCAATCAAAATTTCTGACCGCTCAAACGATTTTTTGCTAGAAATTGGATCGTTAGTGGCCACCTTAAGGAGTAGGAGTCGAGGAGTCTGAGCCATTTTGGGTACCTGGAGTTGGAGTCAGTGGTTTCATAAACTGAGAAGTCAGTTGATTTCTGTACCGACTCCACAGCCCTGCTTTCACACTCCTAGGAGTTCTGGCTCACCATGTGCTTGCTGGGCAATCTGTAAGCCTGTATACTTTAGGAAGGATTCCAACATCCAATAGGCAACCACTTCTTCTCCTATGGGAGTCGTGCAGCTGCTCTGCTGCTACTTTTCTTCTACAATAAAGACCGCAGCCTCATTTCTGTAATCCATCTCTGAACGTTCTACGCTCATAACCATAATTAAAAACCAATCTGCTTATTTAAAACTTTAATGTCAGCAGTCTGCAGACTTCCCCGAAGCCATTGATGCTTACCAGAAAGGCCCTAGTAAGAGAGGGCATTAGTGAGGAGGAGGAGATCCTGCTATTACCAGCAGGCTTGGTGGATGGCCCTACAGTAATCCAGGTTCAATAAGCTAGACGGGGGCTCTCGGCTCAGCCAGGCATCCATTAAGGACTTTCCATGTTCAATATGTCTGAACCTCAGTCAACCCAACCCGACTGCTCGTTCCAAATTATAGACAACAGACAAAGCACTATTGTCCAGACACAGAGTTACATCATTTTATCAGCACAGGGCTGGCATAGGAGCAGCAAAAGAATACAAACTGCACCTATGCTTAATGGATTCTACATTTTCCAGTACTGCCTACTTTAAAGAGGACCTGTAGTGAAAATAACTAAAACTATTTTTGTATAGTGTTCCTTAATAGAGTATTTAGTATTCAGATTGCCTATTGTAAGATCTTCCCTTACCCTGATTTACATTCTGAAATTTATCACAGGTGGCCTCATCTTTAGTTCTGTCAGGTGCATCTCTGCGGAATGTTTACTGAGAGTTCTGAAGCCAGTAGAAAATATACCTGGTCTACCAGAATTAGCGTTGGTGTTGAAATTCGGCATCGCATAGTCTGGAACCCGAACACTCGCATTCAGCACCGACAGCAGGACAGGGTGCTTTTCATTTAAAGCATAAGCAAGGCAAAAGAGCTCCCTAAAAGTTTTTAACTTATGTGCCGCATAAGGTATCTGGGATGCCCAGTCCTCCATTTCCCCCTGGTTGCCTCCAGCAGTCTAGACTGGGCCCCAACCCTCCCCCGTGTTGCCATCCTTGACCCGGAAGCAGTACTGCGCATTGCACGTTGCACCTGCGCACTTAGAAACCCTCGGCCACCGCATCCGTGCTTCCAGTGGTTTCCAGGATGTGAGCGTGCACAGCCTGCCGAACACAGTGTAATGCACAGTACTGCTTGCGGGACAAGGATGGCGACCCCAGGGGCCCGGTCCAGACTTTTGGAGGCAATGGGGGGTGGGGGGGCGGAAAGGAGGACGTAGTCTGCATCCCAGATACCTTATGCAGAAGATTAACCACTTCCCAACTGAGGGGTTTTACCCCCTGACCACCAGAGCAATTTTCACCTTTCAGCGCTCCTTCTATTCATTCGTCTATAACTTTATCATTACTTATCGCAATGAAATGAACTATATCTTGTTTTTTTCGCCACCAATTAGGCTTTCTTTAGGTGGGACATTATGCCAAGAATTATTTTATTCTAAATGTGTTTTAATGGGAAAATAGGAAAAAACGTGGGGAAAAAAATTATTGTTTTTCAGTTTTTGGCCTTTATAGTTTTTAAATAATGCATGCTACTGTATTTAAAACCCATGAAATGTATTCGCCCTTTTGTCCCGGTTATAAAACCATTTAAATTATGTCCCTATCACAATGTTTGGTGCCAATATTTTAATTGGAAATAAAGGTGCATTTTTTTTTAGTTTTGCGTCCATCCCTAATTACAAGCCTATAGTTTATAAAGTAACAGTGTTATACCCTCTTGACATAAATATTTAAAAAGTTTAGTCCCTAAGGTAACTATTTATGTATTTTTTTTTAATTGTAATTTTTTTTTTTTTTAAATTAGAAGAAAAAAAACATTTGGGGAGTGTGGGAGGTAAAGGGTTAATTTTGTGTGTTAAACTAATTTATTTCTATGTGAAAAATGCTTTGGATGTAGTTTTACTATTTGGCCACAAGATGGCCACAGTAACATTTTGTTTATGCAACCTGCAAGCTACTAGCGGCGGGCAGCGTGTTTACGAGCGGGAGCGCGGGCAGCGGCGGGAGCGCAGAAAGTACGTATTTCTCCGTCCCTGGGGGTTAAAGGATGGAAAAAGGGACGGAGAAATGTGTACGCGCGGGGGTAAAGTGGTTAAGTAAAAACTTTTATGCAGCTCTGTCACCTCACTATCCTTCCTCCTCCCAGCTTGCAAGGAGGAAATGCACCCTGTCCTGTTGTTCAGTGCTGAAATGGTGCTGAATTTGAACATGAACGCTACCCACAATGCTCTAGGAGGAAAATGAAACTAAATAGCTTAGACTAAGCTTTACTGAGAGGGCGGGGCTAAATACTATCATACAGATATATGCAGAGGTAGGAAGGGTTTCTGATGCTGAAACCAGGAAAATTATCATAAAAGTGGGTATCCTGAATAATTTACTGCATTCTACTATATGTTACTACAGGGCCTCTTTAAAGCATATCCGAAGTGAATACGATTGTAAGAAGTGGGGGGAGCAGGCATGCACAGGGAGCTGTCCTCATGCCCACCACTCCCCCCCCATTCACCTCCTTGGTAACTAGCAAACAGCATGAGATCACATTGATAGACAATGCAGACAGCCAATAGGAAGAGTCTCCCAGTCCTGCTACTCACCCCATTTGATCTGATGCCCTGGCCAGCGGATCATCACAAAAAAAAACTATGTGTGCAGAAAAAGAAGACATTGAGAAAGGCTTTTCTGTATCCCTTTAGATGTGAAGATCTGTATACTGATACACAGAAATGAGACCTCCAGTGACATGCATGTACATCTATAGAGATGGAGGGAGCCTTGTACTTCACAGAACTGGCACAGGACTGGCTCTTGCAAATAGAAGAATCACAGCGTCATGCCTGACCTACTCTACAGATGTGGCACATGCAGAGCACGGCTAAGTGAATGGAAGCAACATTTCTGCATCAACAAAGAAGGAGGAAAGCGCCGGCACTGCTGTCATTCACAATTTATTGGTTCCAAGCAAGGCAATATGTAAACACGTACATGCATTAAAACGACATGGTGAGGTCACATACCTGGTGGTGGATCGTTGTGGCGTGATGGTGGGTGCAGAGGGGAGGAAAGCCTGACGGCCGTTTCGCGCTATGCGCTTCTACGGAGGCAGCCTCCGTAGAAGCGCATAGCGCGAAACGGCCGTCAGGCTTTCCTCCCCTCTGCACCCACCATCACGCCACAACGATCCACCACCGGGTATGTGACCTCACCATGTCGTTTTAATGCATGTACGTGTTTACATATTGCCTTGCTTGGAACCAATAAATTGTGAAGGACAGCAGTGCCTGCGCTTTCCTCCTTCTTTGTTGATGCAGATATACTGCTGCCTGAGCACGCTGGGGAGTCACCCATCCGTACCCGACTGTGTGTTATGAGCCACCCCTCTCCCCCTCCCACCTACATAGGAGTCTATCAACTGCAGTGCCAGCGTTTTCTACATCTGTACTTCTTACTGTGTGGAAGCAACATTTCTCAGTAACTAAAAGCTATTTTACTGCATGTGTAGAAATTGACTCCCAATGTCTGCACTACAGAAAGGGCAACAAACCCCTAACCATGCAGTGGAGCGCCTCTCCATTTTACTCCTTTACTAGAAAACCCGATTCTCAAAGGAATTGTACACCGCACTAAGCCTCCGCCCACACTATGTCGCCGCCCACACTACACCTCCACCCACACTAAGCTGCCACCCACACTACGCCTTCACCCACAACTGCACTGTCCACACTAAGCCTCCGCCCACACTAAGCCGCCACCCACACTGCAACTTCACCCACAACTGCACTGTCCACACTAAGCCGCCACCCACACTAAGCTGCCACCCACACTAAGCCTCCGCTCACACTAACCTGTCACCCACACTAAGCTGCCACCCACACTACGCCTTCACACAGAACTGCGTTGTCCACACTAAGCCTCCTCCCACACTAAGCCGCCACCCACACTAAGCTGCCACCCACACTACGCCTTTACCCAGAACTGCGCTGTCCACACTAAGCCTCCCCCCACACTAAGCTGCCATCCACACTAAGCCTCCCCCACACTAAGCCTCCCCCACACTAAGCCTCCTCCCACACTAAGCCGCCACCCACACTAAGCTGCCACCCACACTAAGCCTCCCCCCACACTACGCCTTTACCCAGAACTGCGCTGTCCACACTAAGCCTCCCCCCACACTAAGCCTCCCCCCACACTAAGCCTCCCCCCACACTAAGCTGCCATCCACACTACGCCTCCACCCACAACTGCGCTGTCCACACTAAGGGCCCGTTTCCACTAGGGCGAATTCGCATGCGTGGCCTGCATGCGAATTCGCATAGGCAATGAAAGTGGATGGGACTGTTTCCACTTGTCAGGATTTCTGAGCGTTTTTCTGTGCAGGATTTTTCTGCACGGTAGAGCCTGCAGAATTCGCCTGCGTGAGGAATGCAGGCGATTTGCACATAATGCATTTAACCTCCTTGGCGGTAATCCCGAGCTGAGCTCGGGGTATGCCGCCGGAGGTCGCCGCTCAGGCCCTGCTGGGCCGATTTAGTTTCTGAAAAAAGCAGCACACGCAGCTGGCACTTTGCCAGCCGCGTGTGCTGCCCGATCGCCGCCGCTACGCGGCGATTCGCCGCGTGCAGCGGCGAAAGAGGGTCCCCCCAGCCGCCCGAGCCCAGCGCAGCCGGAACAAACAGTTCCGGCCGGCGCTAGGGGCTGGATCGGGCGGCTCTGACGTCAGGACGTCGACTGACGTCCATGATGTCACTCCGCTCGTCGCCATGGCGACGAGGAAAGCGAAACAAGATAGGCCGCTCATTGCGGCCTATCTTGTTACTTTCGATTGCCGGAGGCGATCAAAAGTACGCTTCAGGAGCGCCCTCTAGTGGGCTTTCATGCAGCCAACTTTCAGTTGGCTGCATGAAATATTTTTTTTTTTATTAAAAAAAAACCACATTGCAGCCTCCCTGGCAAAATAAATAAACCGCCAGGGAGGTTAATAGGGAAAACGCACATGCGTTTTTTGCCGCGATTTCGCGTGTGCAAATTGAACTAATGCAAATTGAACCAGGCAGTGACATGGTTAAATTCGCATATACCCTGCCTATGCGAAATCGCATGCGAAATCGCGGCAAAAATCGCCCGCGGAATTGCATCCGCATGCAATTTCGTCAGCGGTGGAATCCCGGTGATTCGCACCGCACTAGTGGAAACGGGCCCTAAGCCTCTGCGCACACTAAGCCTCCGCCTACACTAAGCCTCCGCCCACACTAAGCTGCCACCCACACTATGCCTTCACCCACACTATGCCTTCACCCACACTATGCCTTCACCCACACTATGCCTTCACCCACACTATGCCTTCACCCACAACTGCGTTGTCCACACAAAACCTCCGCCCACACTAAGCCTCCGCCCACACTAAGCTGCCACCCACACTACGCCTCCACCCACAACTGCACTGTCCACACTAAGCCTCCGCTCACACTAAGCCTCCGCCCACACTAAGCCTTCAACCACACTACGCCTCCACCCATAACTGCACTGTCCACACTAAGCCACCGCCCACACTAAGCCACCGCCCACACTAAGCCTCCGCCCACACTAAGCCTCCGCCCACACTAAGCTGCCACCCACACTACGCCTCCACCCACAACTGCACTGTCCACACTAAGCCTCCGCTCACACTAAGCCTCCGCCCACACTAAGCCTTCAACCACACTACGCCTCCACCCATAACTGCACTGTCCACACTAAGCCACCGCCCACACTAAGCCACCGCCCACACTAAGCCTCCGCCCACACTAAGCCACCGCCCACACTAAGCTGCCATTCACACGACGCCTTCCCCACAACTGTGCTGTCCACACTAAGCCACCTCCCACCACTGCACCGTCCATACTAAGCTACAGCCCACAGGTCTCATGCATACTTACGACCTATGGTGAGTGTATAGGATTGGTCTGGTGAATTTCCTTGTTGTTGAAGTTTTCTCCACTGGAGGAAAAGTAATTTGTGGGCGGAACCATTTAGCAAAAGGTGCAGCGGGTGGCTGTGATTGGCCGATCTGGTGCCGGCATCCCTGCCTAATTAGTCATGTGCCAAAGCTTCCCCTCTGACTGGCCATGGCGATCTCTCACCAGTGATGGGGTTTTACAGCAGCATACCTTGATAAGAGGCATATATCAACAATTCATGTGCTTATGATGTCACAGGGAAGGGCGGCAGGTGCCACTGGTCAAATGAGGACTGGAATTCGGGGGTGCGTGGATGAGGAGGGTAATGTGTGTGCCAGGAAGTCGTATGGGAGAGTTGAGAGGAGGAAGGCGCCAGGTGGCCCAAACTGTCCAAATGCCACCCCCTAGATTTTGCCACCTGAATCACGTGATTCAGAAGGCTTCATCGTAGGCCCGTCCCTGTATCCATCCTTCATGAATCCTGTGCTGATCATCTGTGGAACCAGACCAGGCACAGCCGGCCAAACACAGACCATTACACATGCAGAGATGCGAGAGCTACGCCTGACGATGGCGGCAGACTACCGTCAATCACGGCAGATACAGGTGGTCACCAGACTGTTTCCCGCAGTCTCAGCGCACTTCCCAAAATAGAAATCATTATATTTCTCGGGAAAAAAACAAACAACAGGTGTACCAATTAAGCACGCTGGCACAAGAGAGACGAAGGGGAATCAACACTTCAGGCTCGTCGTACTTGCAGCAGACTTTCCACCCTCGGGCAGTCTCTATCAAATGGGCAAATATACTGAACATGTGTGTGCGTGCGTGTGTGTGTGTCTGTGTGTGTGCGTATAAATATGCACAAACACACACACCCACATCTACACATATGGCATGTGATTATACATGTGAACAGGTGGTATGTGTATTGTAAAAAAGCCAGAAGAAACGAGAATGTCTCCATGCTTAGAGCAAACCTGTGAGGGAAAAAAAAAACTTAAAATTAAATACTTAACTAAGTAGTGGGAAACCTCTGGCTGCCAGGGACCCTCTTCTTCCTGTGACCATGCTCCAGGGGTGGTTCTTTAATGAAGCAACATGAATCACATGCTTCAGGGCGGCAACAATTAAAGGGCAGCAAGAGGCGGCTCCCCTCCCCAAATATTCCCCTCCTCGCACTCCTCGTCACCCCCTCCCTAGATGCACAGCACCGCTTCACTCATCTGCTCTCAGCATTCCGGCAATGGGATCTCCATCTGCCCGCTCAGCATCCTGTATCCATGGCTACACCAGTGCCTCATATGACTTGTTACGTGCTGCCGGGTCACATGAGGCGCGGCTGTAGTCAGAGAGGAAGCGGGACTTCAGTGTGGCTAGTATCCCACTGCTAATCTGCTAAGAGCGGGTAAGTGATGCAGCACCCATGCAACACATACCCGGCATCCTGGGGATCAGAGGCTGTGGGCCAGCAGCAGGAAGATGCTGTCTTGGAGGAAGCAGAGCGAGGTAAGCGTAGTGCCTGCAATGCACAGCCCGATGTGTCTCTCGTCTGCGATCTGGCTTTGCACACACACATCGGGGGGGGGGGGCTTACTTAACAATGCCCCGTGTAGAGAGGCTCGTACCAAGAGGGGAGCACAGCCACGAAAGCATATTCGCAACGCCTTTGTCAAAATATGTTCAGAGAAACACATTGTTAGAATGGTGGCTTTCCACCATTAAGGTAAGAATGTATTATTTTATGTTTTGTTTGCTTCAGGTGCTCTTTAAAAGTCTTGACAAGTTCTAGTGTTTCGTGCGAGCTAAAAGTCACCTCCATGATGCATCACTTCAGGACAGTCGGTGAAAATTACCGTGTGATATGTGAGCTTATATGGTATATGTGTGCACATACTTAGATGATTTCCGTCTGAGTGTGTACACTGAGTGAAAACGTAATCGCAATCACCACAAAACCCAATTTGCAATTCTGAAAACAGAAACAAGAAATCTGAATGTCATCAATTAGTGGTGTACACGTTCCTTTATCAGCGAACAGCGGCAGTATAACAAACATGTACATTCTAAAGGGATGTCGAGATGCCTCTTACTATTGTAATGCCCTCACTGCACAGAACAGCATATAACAACACTCCACACTGCTCTGCTATTACCGAACACGTTTTTGTCTATTAAGATCAGTAAATGACTGAACTTCTACCGCACCTGTGAACATTTTTATGAATTAGCACACAAAAGTCTAAAATACCGAATGCACATCCAAAAATCCAGATTTTTTTTTATCACGCAGCTTTTATGAATCGAGGCCATAGGGAAGAAAGAGGGAACAGAGGGATTTGGCCCCAAAAAGGACAGTCCCTCCAAGAGATGGACAGTTGGGAGCTATGCCTCCCTACACTTGTGGGCAATTGGGATTTAGCTTGCTAGCATCATTGCTCCCTTAGTCCACTAGGTGCCGTTGGTACGTAAAAAGCAGGTTGCTCCTGTCTACTTTCTACGGCAAAGTAATGCCAATCATTTGTCATGGCAAAATAGCTTCAAGGGGAACTGCAGCTTATTTATTCAATTTTCTTTTAGAGGACAGCTAATGACTGACAGAAACATCAGTAATATTTACATGTAAAAATGTATCTGTACCTTTTAAGAAATTCAATTTACAGCTTTGGCCCCTCCCCTTTTGTTTCTCACCAGCCAAAAACCTTATTACATTCAGGTAAGAGGATAAAAAAACAAGCATTACCTTGTAAGCAACCAGTGCCACCTTGTGGTAAGCTAGAAAACTAACATATGCTAACACAGCTGTGGTTGAAGAAATGATTGTACTACAATAATGAATGTAGGTTCAAAGCCATTTGTCAGTGGTCACTATACAAGCATGGAGTACCCACCTACACTGATCAGAAGCTGCCTTAAGGTGGTCATACAATTGTCGATTTTACCCACTGATATCTGGCAGATTTGATCACTTGTGATTGAATCTGCAAGAAATCAATGCCGCAAACATTGCCCGAACAATCCATTTTTATCCCACAGGGATCAATTCAGTTGATCGTGCAGGATGGAAAATGTTTTATATCAGTGGCTGGTCGGGAGCACGTCACTAAAGGTGCGTACACACGTCTGATTTTTCGTTCAGACCAGTCGTTTGGATGTCAAATCGGGCGTTTGTACAAACAATCGTTCAGCTGATAACGCTGTTTTTGACGGATCCTCTTGGCGGATCGGTCAAATCCAATCTTA
This sequence comes from Hyperolius riggenbachi, assembly GCF_040937935.1. Taxonomy (NCBI): domain Eukaryota; kingdom Metazoa; phylum Chordata; class Amphibia; order Anura; family Hyperoliidae; genus Hyperolius; species Hyperolius riggenbachi. The sequence continues at coordinate 410,672,229 of NC_090650.1, forward strand.
TCAGCTGAATGATCGTTTGTACACATGCTCGATTTAACGTCCAAACAACCGGTCGTTCAGACGTCCAAATGACCGGTCAATCAGATGACCAAACTACCGCACATGCTCGATTTAACGTCCAAACGACCGGTCATTCAGATGTCCAAACAACCGGTCATTCAGATGTCCAAACGACCGGTCATTTAGATGTCCAAACAACCGGTCATTCAGATGTTCAAACAACCGGTCATTCAGATGTCCAAACGACCGGTCATTCAGATGTCCAAACAACCGGTCATTCAGATGTCCAAACAACCGGTCATTCAGATGTCCAAACAACCGGTCAAAAATCAGACGTGTGTATGTACCTAACAGTAGTGAGAGTTTGGTGATGACTGACGCAGAGTGTCAGCCACAGAGCTAACTCACACCTACCCCGCCGAAGCGTCTCCTCCCGTCCCCGGTGGGTTTTCTCCATGCCGCGAGGCTCTTCCTCCCTGTGTCTTCTCTACCTGTGTCATGTGACAAAAGCTGCAGGTCAATCACTAGAGGTCCGGCATGTACGCTGCCTGCATGTGTGCTTCAGGACCTCTAGTGTTTGACTTTCAGCTTTTGTCACATGACACAGGGAGAGGAGACACAGGGAGGAGGAGCCTCACGGCATGGAGAAAACCCACCGGACACGAGAGGAAGATTGCTGGCAGGACAGGTGAGAGCTCTGCTGCTGGCCGTGGGGAGCACAGATGGGGGAGATCTGGGCACGTCAGATATGACATGTCGCTAATGTACAGCAGCTTTCAGACAACAACTGCAGGATCTAATGACAGCAATCACAGGCAGTGGCATGTAAGGGGGCGGAGAGTGTAACCCACACTGGGGTGTCACCATGGGAGGGGTGACACCCGGCAGTAGCAGAGATGAGCAGCGTAATCTGGGGATGCGGGGACAGGAAGCCAACATTATTCCTCCCTCCCTCTCCATGGGCCCACCTCCTTTGTAGGGTTGCCAGGTGTCCGGTTTTACACCGGACAGTCCGGTTTTTGTGCGCTGTGTCCGGTGCAAAAAGGCATGCTAAACCGGACAATTAAGTTGTCCGGTTTAGAGCCCCCCCCCCCGCAGCGCAGGAGGAGAACAGCGCAGCAGAGAGAGAGCTGGGAGCAGCGGTGGAGAAGGGGGGCAATCTCCACCCCCTTCCCTCACCTTAGGTCTCTCTCCCCCGCTGTCTCCTCCAGGATGATGTGCAGGCTGGCGAGTGGCTGCAGGCGGAACTTACCTCTGTGTCGCTCCAGCGCCGGAAGTTCGGGTCCCGCAGCCGCTGAGATTCGACTCAAAAAAGATCCGGATCAAAGATCCGAATCATTCATGAGCCGGACAACACTAATCAGTCTGAATAGTGTTGTCCGGCTCATGAATGATTCAAATCTTTGATCCGGATCTTTTTTGAGTCGAATCTCAGCGGCTGCGGGACCCGAACTTCCGGCGCCTGCGACACAGAGGTAAGTTCCGCCCGCAGCCACCCGCCAGCCTGCACATCATATTGGAGGAGACAGCGGGGGAGAGAGAGCACCCTAAGGTGAGGGAAGGGGGGGGAGATTGCCCCCCTTCTCCACCGCTGCTCCCAGCTCTCTCTCTGCTGCACTGTTCTCCTCCTGCGGGGGGGCTCCTGCGGGGGGGGGGGGGGGAGGGGGGCGGGGGGCACCTGGCTACCTAACCTATTCTGGGCACATATAGCCCCTGGCTACCTATTCCGGGCACATATACCCCCTGGCTACCTATTCCGGGCACATATAGCCCCTGGCTACCTATTCCGGGCACATATAGCCCCTGGCTACCTATTCTGGGCACATATAGCCCCTGGCTACCTATTCCGGGCACATATACCCCCTGGCTACCTATTCCGGGCACATATAGCCCCTGGCTACCTATTCCGGGCACATATAGCCCCTGGCTACCTATTCTGGGCACATATAGCCCCTGGCTACCTATTCTGGGCACATATAGCTCCTGGCTACCTATTCTGGGCACATATACCCCCTGGCTACCTATTCTGGGCACATATACCCCCTGGCTACATATACTGGGACATATATACCCCTGCCTACGTATACTGGGACATTTACACCCCTGCCTACATATACTGGGACATATATACCCCCTGGCTACATATACTGGGCACATATATCCCTGGCTACATATACTGGGAACACTGGCTGTTTGTCATTATGTGCATTTAGTGGTGAAAAGCTGTCTCTTTTGTGCATTTACTGGTGAAAAGCTGTCTCTTATTATGTGCATTTACTGGTGAAAAGCTGTGTCTTATTATGTGCATTTACTGGTGAAAAGCTGTCTCTTGTGCATTTACTGGGGAAAGCTGTCTCTTATTATGTGCATTTACTGGCGAAAAGGTGTCTCTTATAATGTGCATTTACTGGTGAAAAGCTGTCTCTTATGTGCAGTTACTGGTGAAAAACTGTCTCTTATGTGCACTGGACCAGTACTACTGGTGAGGACAGTTAGTGACATGGCTATGTACTCTGTAATGTGCTGCAGAAGATGTCAGTGCGATATAAATACTATAAAAAATAAAAAAAAAAAGCCCATTGCTTAGCCCACTCTACATAAAAGTGTGCTTCTGACTCCGCCCCTAACTCCACCCCTAACTCCACCCCCTGTCCGGTTTTCTCCATCAGCCGACCTGGCAACCCTACTCCTTTGTCCCCAGACGCAAAGTACTGGCACAGTGGTCACGTTTGGAATCCCTCACCTCCTCGTGTCTCCTCTGCAGCCAGCTCCTCTCTACTTCCTGTCATGTGAAACAGGAAGTAGAGAGGAGCCGGCTGCCAAGAAGATGCATGGAGGAGGTGAGGGATAAAAACGCAGCTGCTGCGCCAGTACTCTGTGCCTGGGGTCAAAGGCAGTGGGCCCATGCAGAGGGAAGGAGGAATGGCGTTGGCTCCACTCCCCGCAGCCAGTGTCGCCTTCGACCTCCTCCCGCCCAGTGTCACCCGCCCAAGTCAATGCAAGCATTTTTTAAAAGATAAAAACAACCCTAAAAACGCTTGCCTTGTGTCTCCAGCCTGTGAGTGACTGCAGCTTCGCTTTAAATGGAATTCAGGAAACAAAATTATCCAGGCTGCACTGAGTAAACAGACATTAGACATTCACTCCGCATCCTCATTGCTAATTCTACACAACGTTCCATTTTTCTTCCCTAATTATTTTCACCTCAGGACTCCTCTCTCTGCTTTGCATTCTAATCATGGGAGCCTGTCGTGTTTACAGAATAAATACTCTTCTCTAATTAAATGATTTGTCCTAACAACATCACTGCCGGGCCCCGGCGTCTTATTACCTTGGGTGCGTCTGGCTCCGTCTGCACTTTCCGGGCTGTCCCCTTGGGCTCTGGTGCTTCCGAGGCGTCCTGAGCGGGGGGCGAGTCGGCCTGCTCCCCCTGGAGGCTCACATCCGCGCTGTCCGTGCCGGTGGGGTGGTCGATGTTATTGGAGTTCCGATTGCAATGAATAGCTGGGAGGAAAAAAAAGAGAAAAGTAACACCTGAGCAGTTTCAACAAAAACAAAACTTTCTGATGAGTGGAAAATGCAGCGGCAGCCTAATTCGCAATAATTATGTATTGATGTTTAGCGCTGACGCCATGTCTGCAGCGTACGTCCAATAATTATTGTCACTGAAACAGCAGCATAATTAATATTCGTAGCCCCCTGTCCCCCAGAAAAATCTTTTATGATTCCCCATCCCTCAAGTTCAAAATCTGTTACCCAAGCCCTGCTCTACGCACTGAGGGCCCTTTCACAACGGGGCAGTGCGGTATTTTTACCACACCCCATCGCCGTGCAAGGAAAGTCTATGGAGACTTTCATACTGTGACGTTACGGCACAACGGAAGTGACATTTTCGCGGCATCCCAAACGAAGGACCAGAACTATGTTACCACATGGCTTTGGCGTCGAGTTGCGGCGATCTGCGTCGGCCCAGAAGTCATGTTAGTCTATAGCAACCAGGGGATATTTAAAAACCGATGCGACGTTGCAGCACGCATGCACGGAAGCGTATTTTAATAATACACTTCCGTATACTCCGAAGCGGGAAGTGACAGGGAGTGTGTGTCACTTCCTGCGTGGCCCAATACCAGGTGTAGAATACCGCGTAGTAACTCGGTATTCCCTGAAGGCCTGTTTCTGGTGGTGCGACGGAAGTGGCGCACTGCATCGCTGTCCGCAGTTCATAATGTGAAACTGGCCTCAAGCTTTTCACAAACTGTACAACTTTTATCACGCAAAAATTTACAAGTACCACCAGTGATTTTGCAAGGTGTCAACAACTGAATCAGTGAAAAAAAATAATTATAAAGCGTGCCCACTTACATGCCCTGCACATTAGAGTGCACCTGATCACACTTGGCTATTTCCACCAGAGCCTGATCGGAGAGCGGTTACTGCGCATGCCCTCATGCTGACAAGCGATGACAAGGTGATCTTCAGAGGGTCCTAGCGCTGGATCCCCTCTATGGAGGAGGAGGAAGAGGGAAGCCTCTGTAGAATCCAAAGGCTTCCCCCTGTCGAGGTAAGTACCCCCCCCCCCCCCAGCTCCAATATAGGTAGCCTTCCTCCACCACCAGAGAGCTTGGCAGTGACTCACAACAAAGTTTAGCTCCCCCTCACTCGCTCCTTGTGCTGCCCAACGGAATAATTCAGACCTCAATTCAGCGTTAACCCGGCTACAGTGAAGTAAACAGCCAGGCGAACGGTGCACAGTGAAAGCGCGTATACTCAAAATACAGGAAGTGAGTAGTGATGTCACTTCCTGTATACCTCCCATCACTATGCACCATTCTCCTGGCTGTCTCTTCACTGCTGATCTGAGGTCTGAAGTATGCCGCAGGGCAGCACAGCAAGGAGCCAATGGCAGAGGTTTCCCTCTCCTTAGGTATTTCCTTTTTGACCGGAACTTTGGCTCGGGTACACTTTAAATACACCAAGAACGGCGTGGGGGTGGGCATTGAAATATTGATAGAGGACCCCATAATTTCTGCATACGCCTCTGCCGGTAATCTGACGCTGCTCGGTAACCTGATGTGCGCCTACGCTCCAGGCAAACAGTATAACCCACAATGCGGCGAGACAATAACACAGAGGACACACAACAGCTCACACACCTCTAAATGCAGCCGGCAATGCAAATAGCACAGCACCATTACAAAAGCACTACAAGCGTATTATGATAACGTATGAGAAGGTCGGCCTCTCTGAGCGCTGGCCGCCGGTGCGTGGGAGGTAGAGGAAAATACATATTTTGGTGCTGAATTCCTCTTTTGATCTCACATTGTAGCTGAGTACAATGGGGACCGGGGGTGTTTGCTTGTGTTTAATGCACTTCTGTAATTGCTGATTCTACGGTGAGTGGTTTCCTCTCGGTGCCAACCTCGCATTACGCCGGAGAGTGGCCACAACCGCCATTTACATGAACAGAAAACAGTGATTGGAGTGATCTTTGTAAAGGGCATTTATATACTCCAAAGAGATTTTCCTAAGTTTTGCCGCGGACTCCACTGGCCGAAATGTAAGCTTAAAGCGGACCTAACGGGTATAAATTCCACACTGTCAGCACAGTCCACAGAATTTAAAATAGAGAATGAATAAATGTTTAAATGCTGACCTTTAGTGTTTTCAAAAATGTAATTGTGGTGTAAACAAAGATGAATTTGAAGTTAAAAGAAACCAGAGCTGATTAAAAGAAAATGTTTTATACATACCTGGGGCTTCCTCCAGCCCCATACGCACGGATTGCTTCCACGCCACCGGTCTCCGCTGTCTGCAGCTCCGGTACCGGGTCCCGTCACTTCTGCCATTAAGGGCCAGTCTGACGTAAGAGAAGTGCGCTATTTGCGTTTCTCTCCAGCAGCCCCTGGAGAGATACGTAGAGGGCGCACTTCTCCTGCGTAGACTGGCCCCGACTGGTGGGGGTTGTCAGGAACCGGCCTGCGGCACGCCTGCGTATACGGTTCCCGACTGCGGGTTTGACCAGATCAAGCGGGGAGCAGCCTTATTCGAGCTACAAACAAGGCTGTGACCCCTCAAAAGCTCCTGACGGCCACCACTAGCGGTTTGCTAGACACGTCCACTCGGCTGTCGAGTGCTGAGCACGCAATCCGCGTTTTCGTTTTTGGGTCAGCTTTGCGCTTTAGGCCTAATACGGGAACGCCACGCACACATGCAGAGTTGCAATCTTACACTGTAGTGAAGCAAAACCACTAACAGTCGTTCCGAACGATACTGTTAGCTACTCTGCTGTCGAGCTACTCGCACTGGCGTTTTCGTACGTTGGGTCAGCTGCGCGCTTTAGGCCAACGTATGCCAAACACCCCCACACACAATGCAATTACAATCTCATACGGTAGGGTTACTCAAACGTACTATTAGGCATGGATTTATACACAGTTGCACTTCAGTCTCTTCTAGGCTGAGTGTTGGTTTAGTACAGCAGAAGTCAAACTTATTTAAATAACGATTTAATATTCCAGGAAAACGTGAAACAATGCAGAACTTAATATATATACAAAAGATGTACAAAAAACAAAGTAAAAAAGTTACAAAGATAAAAGTTACAAAAATACACACAAGGATATTTCCATAAAATAAAAATGGGATATAACGTTACCGCGTAGGTTAGAACGTGGTTTGGCGGGAGAACGCCGTTCCGATTCGCTCAGGATCACTCTAGCTATGCGCTACCTCCAAGAGACGATTCATTCTAGGCATCTGGCTCTGCTTTTTATACTGTGAGATACGCCCGGAGGCTGCAACTTCCTTGGGAAGGGGAGGAACTCGTTTTAAAAGGGTATTTCGCAGCAGATCAAAGGTGGGGACTTGACTGCTCTTGGCATAATAAGCCATTTCCTGGCCAGAGGCAGTTTCTTGCCCCAAGACTAACGCAATTTCCCCATTTGTGACATCACGGTCTGCCGAGCCACTTGTCACATCTGGGCTAGGTGTGACATGTGAATTTCAAGGTTTTTCCTGTCTGCTCTTGATCTTTACAGAGATTTCCCATCCCCAGGTGACAACTTGAGCAAGGCTTTCATATTCCAGCAGGATATCATATGTAAAGTCCTGGCTCAGGCTGGTGTGATCTGCTTCAAAGCATACTGCAGCCAGTCCAGGTGACAATTGCTTCCAAGCACCATACACCTCTGCGACAGCCTGTATAGGCTTCAAAGCAACTGTCTGATTAAGTGTTTCCTAATTACCTGTTTTCTGGCTGTCCAGAGGAACTGTATGCTAATGTCCCAGCCCCCTGCTTCCAGAGGAATTCAATGCAAATGTAGGTCTATTGACCCACACGCACAATCACATGAACAGTCCATGTATCTACCCTGGCATATCTACACCTTTGACATCATACACAGCAGATTAGAAAAATGATAGAAATATACTTCTGTATTCCTTACTAGAGATGTAGCGAACGGTTCGCCGGTGAACGGTTCCAGGCGAACTTAGGGGGTTCGCGTTTGCCTGCACCAGGCGAACTTTTGCGGAAGTTCGATTCGCCCCATAATGCACTATGAGGGTCAACTTTGACCCTCTGCATCACAGTCAGCAGGCACATTGTAGCCATTCAGGCTACACTAAGCCCTGGAGCCCCACCCCCCCTTATATAAGGCAGGGTCCGGCAGCCATTAGCCTCACTCGTGTGCCTGCTAGAGAGAGGAAAGGGACAGCTGCTGCAGACTTTTTCTCCTAGGGACAGATTAGTTAGGTTCTAGGCTGCTTTGCTTGCTCCTGACTGATTATTATTGCTTTTAAAGCACCCAGCAACAGCTCTTTTCAGAGCTCATCCTGTACATTTTTTTTTTCTGTGTGTCAAACTGACACTTTTGTTGCATGCACAGCCTTGCTAATTGATATTGTGTGTGCCACTGCCAGCAGCCCAGCACATTCAGTGACTACCTGTGTGTGTGACAGGGAGCTGCACATTGTAATACCCAGTACTGCATATACCCCAGTACCTGTTGTGTTTACTTAAAGAGGAACTCCAGTGAAAATAATTTAATATAAAAAGGTGCTTAATTTTTACAATAATTATGTATACATGATTTAGTCAGAGTTTGCTCATTGTAAAATCTTTCCTCTCCCAGATTCACATTCTGACATGTATTACATGGTGACATTGTTACTGTGGGCAGATTATGTAGCTGTTCTGGCTTTAACAGACAGCTATAAACAGCCATTTCCTGTGTGTGTCATTGTTACATTGTGGCAGTTTGCCCAGAGTACCGTACGGTACCAGAGCCTCTTGTGGGAGGGGTTTCAGCACAAAATCAGTCATACAGCGCCCCCTGATGGTCTGTTTGTGAAAATCATTATATTTTTCATGTAAAAGTGGGTATCAGCTACTGATTGGGATAAAGTTCAATTCTTGGTCGGAGTTTCTCTTTAACCCACCTCATCACTGCATATACCTAGCTTTGTGTTGAGTGAACCCAGCTCACTGCATCTAACAACCCAGTACCTGCTGTGTTTACCTAACCCACCTCATCACTGCATATACCTAGCGTTGTGTTGAGTGAACCCAGCTCACTGCATCCAACTACCTGTTGTGTTGAGTGAGAACCCACCTGGCCACCTCACTGCATCTAACTACCTGTTGTGTTGAGTGAGAACCCACCTCACTGCATCTTAAGTACCTTTACTGTTCAGTGAACCCAGCTCACTGCATCTAACTACCCAGTACCTGTTGTGTTTACTTAACCCACCTCATCACTGCATATACCTAGCGTTGTGTTGAGTGAACCCAGCTCACTGCATCTAACTACCTGTTGTGTTGAGTGTGAACCCACCTGGCCACCTCACTGCATCTAACTACCTGTTGTGTTGAGTGAGAACCCACCTCACTGCATCTTAAGTACCTTTACTGTTCAGTGAACCCAGCTCACTGCATCTAACTACCTGTTGTGTTGAGTGAGAACCCACCTGGCCACCTCACTGCATCTAACTACCTGTTGTGTTGAGTGAGAACCCACCTCACTGCATCTTAAGTACATTTACTGTTCAGTGAACCCAGCTCACTGCATCTAACTACCCAGTACCTGTTGTGTTTACTTAACCCACCTCATCACTGCATATACCTAGCGTTGTGTTGAGTGAACCCAGCTCACTGCATATAACTACATGTGCCCATCCCCCTTCGTGATCATTACCTTGCCGCGGTGAAGTGGCTTGCGCATCACAATGAAGCAATGACCGCCGGCTATTTGAGTGTCTCGGGTGGGGGTGGCACACAAAAGATAATAAGGTCGTTGCTTCATTGTGGTCAGACCAAATTTGATCAGCTGGACAGTCACTGTTCTGTCATTCAGCTACATCAGCCGGGCGAGCATATGGGCTGAAAAGCCACCATCACCTGCACTCTCGTCACGGTGCGCACCAGTCCAGCACGGCCGTCACTACACAAACGGCTGTTTGCAGTCACTGCATACCTTTCACTGCATCTGTGACTGCACATTATACCTGGCAGTCAGTGCATAACTTGCACTTGAATGGATACACTTTCAAACAATTTAAAAATACAACCATCTATCATTTTCAAAAAATTGAAAAAAAGGGCAAAACAACTTGCCCTCCGTAAAACATTTATTATTATTATTATTTAGTATTTATATAGCGCCGACATATTACGCAGCGCTGTACAGTGTATATATATATCTTGTCACTAACTGTCCCTCAAAGGAGCTCACAATCTAATCCCTACCATTGCCATATGTCTATATTATGTAGTGTAAGTACTGTAGTCTAGGGCCAATTTTAGGGGTAGCCAATTAACTTATCCGTATGTTTTTGGAATATGGGAGGAAACTGGAGTGCCCGGAGGAAACCCACGCAGACACGGAGAGAACATACAAACTCTTTGCAGATAGTGCCCTGGCTGGGATTCGAACCAGGGACCCAGCGCTGTAAGGCGAGAGAGCTAACCACTACGCCACCGTGCTGCCCATTCTTGGCAAATGCTTTCGACTTGGTTTGTCTTCCGCTGGCTCAAGGGTCCATCTGACCACAGATGCCTGGTCTGCAAAGCACGGTCAGGGCAGCTACAGCATGGGTCTCAGCAGGCTCCCACTTCGGGCCGGAATCCAACCTTCATTCCCCGCGGTGACAATGGCAGACTTGCCCTGCATAACGGATTCCCGTTAAAGGATTTAAAGTTAATTCATTTCAAATACACAGCAGGGCCTCGAAAGTCCGCCTTCTGTATTGTTATTTTTGGTCACTACCTCGGGGCGGGCCTGCATGCCTGCCTGCTGCCCTCCTTGGATGTGTAGTGGTAGCCTTTTCTCAGGCTCCACACCGGATTCCATCCCTCATTCCCTGGCCATTACCCGGGGTCACAAATGGCAGACTTGCCCGCCTCCATATGATTCTCGTGAAAGGAATGTGGTGTCATCTTTGCCCGCCATAACTGGTTCTCGTTAAAGGATTTAAAGTACATTCATTTCAAATACACAGCAGGGCCTTGAAAGTCCTCCTCCTGTATTGTTATTTTTGGTCACTACCTCGGGGCGGGCGGGCGTGCATGCCTGCCCGCTGCCCTCCATGGATGTGTAGTGGTAGCCGTTGCTCAAGCTCCACACCGGATTCAAACCCCTCATTCCCCGGCCATTACCCGGGGTCACAATGTCAGACTTGCCCGCCTCCACAGGATTCTCATTGTAGCGGTACTGAACAAGTACACAGCAAGTAGAAAATGTAATTTAAAAACAAAACGTAAGCTTTTTAACAATGCCATGGAAAGTTGAGAAGGAAGTCACACATTACCTGACATCACTGAGTGAGGAAGAGCAATCTCGCCATGTTGCGCAGTAGTCCAGCATGGCCTTCACTACACAAACAGCTGTTTGCGGTGCGTTACAGTGAGTTTGGTGTGTCAGTGTGAAGCAGTACTCTAATTACACTCCCTGATTGATGTATACACATGCAAGATGTTTTAAAGCACCTTAGGCCTGCAATTTAGCATTCAATGTGATTTCTGCCCTTAAAACGCTGTTTTGCGTCACATCCAGATTTTTCCTCGGGACTTTTGGCATGTATCCCACTCCGCCATGCCCCCCTCCAGGTGTTAGACCCCTTGAAACATCTTTTCCATCACTTTTGTGGCTAGCATAATTTTTTCTATTTTTCAAAGTTCACCTCCCCATTGAAGTCTATTGCGGTTCGCGAACTTTTCCGCGAACCGAACCTTCCGCAGAAGTTCGCGAACCCGGTTCGCCAACCGAAAATCAGAGGTTTGCGACATCTCTATTCCTTACATTAGCCTCATAACTAGCTGCTATATTCCTGACAGGGGTCATCTTATATGCCAGGTATCGTCTTATAGGGCGGGTACTGAAATTTCTTAGCCAGACTGGAGAATCTGCATTGCTGCATACGGTGGGAGGAGCTCAAAAACGTCTTCGGCTGCATCCCCACCGTATGCCGGGACCGTACGAAAGCAGCAAGAGTGGTGCAGTACAAGTAAGGTAGAAGAAAATCCACTCACCAGGATTCATGGAAACAAGTGACTTAACGTGGTCCCGATGACGAGGTGAGGGGGCACCTCACTGGCAAGGCTCTGTATACAACAACCAGCCAATCGCCAGTAAGGTACATTGCTTGCCGTGATTGGCTGGTTGTTGTATTCTGGGTACCACATACAGTACAGCACCAGTATCTGCACCTGTTTATACAGTATAGCACCAGTACATACAATACAGTATACAAATGTCTAGGAGTCAAGAGGGGTAGTCTTATACGGTGAGGATACCCCAAAATGTATATTTTAACTGGAAAAGTTGGGGGTCGTCTTCTACGACGGAATATATGGCATTTCCTTTTTGTCCCAAGCTTTGGCTCGGGTACACTTTAACCACTTAAGCCTATCTGGACCAATATATCCGTTCAGATAGGCTGTGCTGCTGTCACTGTGCGGTGTGCACGCTCCCGCCGCCTGCCGTTAGCTCTGGGATAAATGAATGGGAATATAATTCCCATTCATTGATCTAAGTCCCCCGCAGAAAAAACGATGGCGTCTTATCAGAGGCCGCAGTCTTTCTGCAGAAAAAAAAGTTTCCCATCCCCCTTGTAGTTCCTGGAAGTGAGATTGTTCGCTTCCAGGACTTTTTGACTGTGGCCATCTTGTGGCCAAATAGTAAAACTACACCCATATACATTTTTTATTAAATAAATACATTAAATTACATTTAAAATTAGCTGTTTACCTTCCACTCCAAAAATTACCCAAGTGAAATTTTTAATAAAAAAAATTAATTCAATTAAAAAAAACCATAAATAGTTACCTAAGGGTCTGAACTTTTTGAATATGCATGTCAAGGGAATATATTGATATCATTTTTTAAATTATAAGCTTGTAAATAGTGATGGACGCAAATTGAAAAAATGCACTTTTATTTTCAAATAAAATATCGGCGCCATACATTGTGATAGGGACATAATTTAAATGGTGTAATAACCGGGAAAACTGGGTAAATAAAATACATAGCTTTTGATTACGGTAGCATGTATTAATTTCAAACTATAATGGCCAAAACTGAGAAATAATGAATTTTTTCCATTTCTTTCTTAATCTTCCTGTTAAAATGGATTTGGAATAAAATAATTTTTAGCAAAATGTACCACCCAAAGAAAGCCTAAATGGTGGCAGAAAAAACAAGATATAGATCATTTCATTGTGATAAGTAGTGATAAATATATATTTATATTTATTATAATTATATTTATAGGCGAATGAATGGGAGGTGAAAGTTGCTCGGATGCATAAAGTGAACAACACTGTAGGCTGAAGTGGTTAAAGATGCCTAGGACTGCATGGGGCAAGGGGGGGGATGGAAATATTGATATGAGACCCCATAATCTCTACATACGCCTGTGCCGGTAACCTGATGCTGCTCGGTAACCTGATGTGCGCCTACGCTCCAGGCAAACAGTATAACACCCAATGCGGCGAGACAATAACACAGAGGACACACAACAGCTTACACACCTCTAAATGCAGACGGCAATGCAAATAGCGCGGCACCATTACAAAAGCACTACAAGCGTATTATGATAACGTATGAGAAGGTCGGCCTCTCTGAGCGCTGGCCGCCGGTGCGTGGAAGGAGGAGGAAAATACATATTTTGGTGCTGAATTCCTCTTTTGATCTCACATTGTGGCTGAGTACAATGGGGACCGGGGGTGTTTGCTTGTGTTTAATGCACTTCTGTAATTGCTGATTCTACGGTGAGTGGTTTCCTCTCGGTGCCAACCTCGCATTACGCCGGAGAGCGGCCACAACCGCCATTTACATGAACAGAAAACAGTGATTGGAGCGATCTTTGTAAAGAGCATTTATAACATACAGTGATGTGAAAAACTATTTGCCCCCTTCCTGATTTCTTATTCTTTTGCATGTTTGTCACACTTAAATGTTTCTGCTCATCAAAAACCGTTAACTATTAGTCAAAGATAACATAATTCAACACAAATTGCAGTTTTAAATGATGATTTTTATTATTTAGTGAGAAAAAATACTCAAAACCTACATCGCCCTGTGTGAAAAAGAAAATGCCCCTTGAACCTAATAACTGGTTGGGCCACCCTTCGCAGCAATAACTGCAATCAAGCGTTTGCGATAACTTGCAACAAGTCTTTTACAGCGCTCTGGAGGAATTTTGGCCCACTCATCTTTGCAGAATTGTTGTAATTCAGCTTTATTTGAGGGTTTTCTAGCATGAACCGCCTTGTTAAGGTCATGCCACAACATCTCAATAGGATTCAGGTCAGGACTTTGACTAGGCCACTCCAAAGTCTTCATTTTGTTTTTCTTCAGCCATTCAGAGGTGGATTTGCTGGTGTGTTTTGGGTCATTGTCCTGCTGCAGCACCCAAGATCGCTTCAGCTTGAGTTGACGAACAGATGGCCGGACATTCTCCTTCAGGATTTTTTGGTAAACAGTAGAATTCATGGTTCCATCTATCACAGCAAGCCTTCCAGGTCCTGAAGCAGCAAAACAACCCCAGACCATCACACTACCACCATATTTTACTGTTGGTATGATGTTCTTTTGCTGAAATGCTGTGTTACTTCTACGCCAGATGTAACGGGACACGCACCTTCCAAAAAGTTCAACTTTTGTATCGTCGGTCCACAAGGTATTTTCCCAAAAGTCTTCACAATCATTGAGATGTTTTTTTTAGCAAAATTGAGACGAGCCTTAATGTTCTTTTTGCTTAAAAGTGGTTTGCGTCTTGGATATCTGCCATGCAGGCCGCTTTTGCCCAGTCTCTTTCTTATGGTGGAGTCGTGAACACTGACCTTAATTGAGGCAAGTGAGGCCTGCAGTTCTTTAGATGTTGTCCTGGGGTCTTTTGTGGCCTCTCGGATGAGTTTTCTCTGCGCTCTTGGGGTAATTTTGGTCGGCCGGCCACTCCTGGGAAGGTTCATCACTGTTTCATGTTTTTGCCATTTGTGGATAATGGCTCTCACTGTGGTTCGCTGGAGTCCCAAAGCTTTAGAAATGGCTTTACAGTATAACCTTTACCAGACTGATAGATTTCAATTACTTTTGTTCTCATTTGTTCCTGTATTTCTTTGGATCTTTGCATGAGGTCTAGCTTTTGAGGTGCTTTTGGTATACTTCTCTGTGTCAGATAGCTCCTATTTAAGTGATTTCTTGATTGAGGCCTCTTGCACACTGCATGCATTTCAGATTCCGATTCCGCTTTTTAATCTGTTTTTACATCCGATTCCGATTCAGATTTTTAATCTTAACTGCATGCTGCGTTTTTTGATCCGTTTTTCTGTTGAATGTATTCAAGGAAAATCGGAAACGGAATCGGAATCGGAAACGGAATCGGAATCGGAAAACGGATTTGCAGTGTGCAGGGAGCCTCAAACAGGTGTGGCAGTAATCAGGCCTGGGGCTGACTAGAGAAATTGAACTCAGGTGTGATAAACCACAGTTAAGTTATTTTTTAACAAGGGGGGCAATCACTTTTTCACACAGGGCCATGTAGATTTGGAGTTTTTTTCCTCACTAAACAATAAAAACCATAATTTAAAACTGCATTTTGTGTTCAATTATGTTATCTTTGACTAATAGTTAACGGTTTTTGATGAGCAGAATCATTTAAGTGTGACAAACATGCAAAAGAATAAGAAATCAGGAAGGGGGCAAATAGTTTTTCACACCACTGTATACGTCAAAGAGATTTTCCTGGGTATTGCCATAAATTCCACTGGCCAAAATGTAATCTTAAAGGGATCCTGAACAGTGATTAAAAAAAACAAATCTAGAGTTACCTGGAGCTTCTTCCAATGTGCCTTGGCGTCCTCTGGGTCCCCATTTGTGGTCCTACTGGCAGCCCTGGTAGCCTAGTGACTTTGAGTGAAGTTGTAAGCAACTGCACATGTGTGGCGCAACCCAGCTCGATCCCGCGCTCCTCACCGTAAGCCTCCTGCGCATGCTCGATTCAGTCTTTTGAGAACTGTGCATGCACAAGAGGCTTACAGTGTGACACGCGTGCGATCGAGCTGGGTGCGCAGATGGGCCACGCATGCGCAGTTGCTCACAACTTCGCCCAAAGCCACCGGCTAACAGGACTTCCAGCGGGAACACGGAGGAGACCCAGAGGACGCAGGGGGATCTCACAAGCTATGGGGGGGGGGGGGGGGGGGGTTGGAGGAAGCCCCAGGTAACTCTAGATTTGTTTGTTTTTTATCGCTGTTCACTTGCCCTTTAATCTCCAGAGGCAGAAATAAAGCAGTATTGCTTTCTGTGTGACCGGGCTGAGAACTAATAGCCTGATATCATTATATACAGGGAGTGCAGAATTATTAGGCAAATGAGTATTTTGACCACATCATCCTCTTTATGCATGTTGTCTTACTCCAAGCTGTATAGGCTCGAAAGCCTACTACCAAATCAGCATATTAGGTGATGTGCATCTCTGTAATGAGAAGGGGTGTGGTCTAATGACATCAACACCCTATATCAGGTGTGCATAATTATTAGGAAACTTCCTTTCCCTTGGCAAAATGGGTCAAAAGAAGGACTTGACAGGCTCAGGAAAGTCAAAAATAGTGAGATATCTTGCAGAGGGATGCAGCACTCTTAAAATTGCAAAGCTTCTGAAGCGTGATCATCGAACAATCAAGCGTTTCATTCAAAATAGTCAACAGGGTCGCAAGAAGCGTGTGGAAAAACCAAGGCGCAAAATAATTGCCCATGAACTGAGAAAAGTCAAGCGTGCAGCTGCCAAGATGCCACTTGCCACCAGTTTGGCCATATTTCAGAGCTGCAACATCACTGGAGTGCCCAAAAGCACAAGGTGTGCAATACTCAGAGACATGGCCAAGGTAAGAAAGGCTGAAAGGCGGCTATCACTGAACAAGACACACTAGCTGAAACGTCAAGACTGGGCCAAGAAATATCTCAAGACTGATTTTTCTAAGGTTTTATGGACTGATGAAATGCGAGTGAGTCTTAATGGGCCAGATGGATGGGCCCGTGGCTGGATTGGTAAAGGGCAGAGAGCTCCAGGCCGACTCAGACATCAGCAAGGTGGAGATGGAGTACTGGTTTGGGCTGGTATCATCAAAGATGAGGTTGTGGGCCTTTTCGGGTTGAGGATGGAGTCAAGCTCAACTCCCAGTCCTACTGCCAGTTTCTGGAAGACACCTTCTTCAAGCAGTGGTACAGGAAAAGAAAAACATGATTTTCATGCAGGACAATGCTCCATCACACGCGTCCAAGTACTCCACAGCGTGGCTGGCAAGAACGGGTATAAAAGAAGAAAAACTAATGACATGGCCTCCTTGTTCACCTGATCTGAACCCCATTGAGAACCTGTGGTCCATCATAAAATGTGAGATTTACAAGGAGGGAAAACAGTACACCTCTCTGAACAGTGTCTGGGAGGCTGTGGTTGCTGCTGCACGCAATGTTGATGGTGAACAGATCAAAACACTTACAGAGTGTCCTTGCAAAGAAAGGTGGCTATATTGGTCACTGATTTGTTTTTGTTTTGTTTTTGAATGTCAGAAATGTATATTTGTAAATGTTGAGATGTTATATTGGTTTCACTGGTAAAAATAAATAATTGAAATGGGTATATATTTGTTTTTTGTTAAGTTGCCTAATAATTATGCACAGTAATAGTCACCTGAACACACAGATATCCCCCTAAAATAGCAAAAACTAAAAACAAACTAAAAACTACTTTCAAAAATATTCCGCTTTGATATTAATGAGTTTTTTGGGTTCATTGAGAACATGGTTGTTGTTCAATAATAAAATTATTCCTCAAAAATACCACTTGCCTAATAATTCTGCACTCCCTGTATTATGTATTCCCAGCGACGTCCCACAACCACAAACGCTGCGGCACACGACAGGCGCGAACAAGAATTCAAGCGATCATGGTATGCGCAGGAGTCATCGGGGATCTTAAAGAACTGATACATCGGGGATCTTAAAGAACTGATCCATCATGTCGGTCGTTGTCGCCGCGCAGCGCTAAAAGACGTTTGCGTGATCGCTCCTGTACCTACATCCCAAAAACAACTGCTTGTCTCTCAAAAAACTGTCAAAAAAACTGTCAGTCGTCGGGAAAAATCGCAAGGTGGGTACAGGCCATAAGACATACATGCCAAACTACTGTGGCCTGTATGCATGCTGAATTATTGTAGCTCTGTACAACTAACAAGTTGACACATCATTGCATTCCAGCAGTTCTGGAGGTGTGGCTATCTTACAGGGACAACAAGGGATAATTTGCATATATTCAGCAGTGATGCATTGTGGGACACCTCATACGCTCACTCCAACCTGAAGCATCGCTAATAGCTTCTGTTTTAAAGTGTACCTGAACTCTTACACAAGACAGAAGGAGAACAGAGAGAAATGCACCCTGTCTAATCCCCCCCCCCCCTTTTCTGTGATTAATTACAAGTTGTAATTTGAGCTCTCAGCTGTGTCAGCTCACTGCCAAGGCAGAGAGGCTAATTTGAAAGCACAGCATTTTAACTAGAGATAGGAAGTTCGGATCTTTTCAATGATACGGATGATTCGAATCGGATCATTGAAAAGATCCGGATCTTTGATCCGAATCTCGGATCATTTTACTACCGAAGCATTCGGGGGTGAAATGAATAGCAGGACAGGTCTTTCCCTGCTGTGGACAGGAGAAGGGGAGGGGGTGGACACACAGAGAAGGGGAGAAGATGGACAGAGGGCAGGGAGTGGACAGAGAAGGGAGGAGGGAAGCAGAGAGCAGAAATGTTTGCACACAATACCCACATGCTGCAATCATATCTATATATATAAAATCGGATGTATGTATGTGTGTGTGTGTGTGTGTGTATGTGCCGCGATCACTCGAAAACGGCTTGACCGATTTGAACGAAACTTGGTATGCAGATCCCTTACTATCTGGGATGATATGTTCTGGGGGTCTCGCGCCCCCCCTGCACACGTGGGCGGAGCTACAAACAGCAAATCAGATTTCACCCATTCAAGTCAATGGAAAAAATTTAAAAGGCTGCCATTCTCACAGTAAACAAGCCAGAGTCCCCACACATGGCACAGTTGGTCACTTGGTGACCGAGGTTACAAATCCAGGAAAAGTGGGCGGAGCATAAAACAGCCAATCAAATTTCAGCCATTCATTTTAAATTGTAAAATGTAAACTGCAGCCATTCT
Source organism: Hyperolius riggenbachi (assembly GCF_040937935.1). Taxonomy (NCBI): domain Eukaryota; kingdom Metazoa; phylum Chordata; class Amphibia; order Anura; family Hyperoliidae; genus Hyperolius; species Hyperolius riggenbachi. Next base: position 410,690,957 of record NC_090650.1, read on the forward strand.
TACCATTGAGACGCAGGGGTCTCAAACACTGGGTGAATGAAATTTAGATTCAAGAGAGTGGGTGGAGCCTACAACAGCCAATCAAAATCCACCTATTGATTTTCAAGGGGAAAATTTAAACTGCTGCCATTCTTACACTGTCAATGGCAGAGGCTTCAAACTTGCTACAGTCGGTCATTGGGTGACTAGTTCAAATTCACTAAAGGGGCGGGGCCACAAACAGCCAATCAGATTTCCTTGGTGGATAAACTGCTTCCATTCACACATTTTTGATGCCAGGAACCTGAAAGCTCACAAACTTGGTCATTGAGTGATCGTGTGTCAAGGTTACAAAAAGTGGGTGGAGCCAAAAACAAATTTCACTGGTCAAATATAAACTGTAGGCATTCTTACACCACTAATGGCAGGGTTCTCAAACTTTGCACAGCTGGTCACTGGGTGAATGAGATTAAGATTTTGGAAGGTGGGTGGAGCCTACAACAGCCAATAAAAATTCACCTTTTGATTTTCAAAAAGAACATTTAAGCTGCTACCATTCTTATACTGTTAATAGCAGATGCCTCAAACCTGGTACAATTGGCCACTGGGTGACTGGGGTTCAAATTCAGAAAGGGGGCGGAGCTACAAATAACCAGATTTGTTTATTTTTCAATGGGAATATACAAAGCATTGATACCAAGGACCCCAAAGCTGATAAACTTGATAATTGAGTGACTGTATGTCAAGGTTAGAAAAAGTGGGCAGTGCCAACAACTACATTTTTAACATGGCAGGGTTCCCAAACTTTACACAATTGGCCACTGGGTGACTGGGATAATTATTCAGAAATGTGTGTGGAGCCTACAACAGCTAATCAAAATGTACCTATTGATTTTCAAGGGGAATATTCACATTGCTACCATTCTTACACTGTTAATGGCAGAGGCCTCAAACTTGATACAGTCAGTCATTGGGTGACTGGGGTCCAAATTCACTAAAGTGGGTGGAGCAACAAACAGCCATTCAGATTTGTTAGATTTCAGCCTTCAGATTTGTTAGATTTCAGCCATCCTGTTATTGGCAGGGTTCTCAGACTGAGTAGGTAGGTGACACAGTTGGTCACTGGATGACTGGGACTAATATTTAGGAAAGTGGGTGGAGCCTACAGCAGCCAATCAAAATTCACCTTTTGATTTTCAACGAGAATATTTACATTGCTGCCATTCTTACACTCTTAATGGCAGAAGCCTAAAATCTGCTACAGTCAGTCACTGGGTGACTGGGGTTTAAATTATGAAGGGAGCGGGCCAAAAACAGCCAATCAGATTTGTTTAAATTCAATGGTAAAATGCAACTTATTGATGCCAAGGACCCCAAAGCTCATAAAATTGGTCATTGAGTGATTATATCATGATTACAAATAGTGGGCGGAGCCAAAAACAACTAACTTTTTTCATGGGAAAATGTAAACTGCAGCTATTCTTACACTGTTATTGGCAGGGTTCTCAAACTTTGCACAGTTGGTCACTGGGTGACTAGGATTAATATTCTGAAAAGTAGGTGGAGCCTACAAGAGCCAATCAAAATTCACCTATTGATTTTCAAGGGGAATATTGAAACTGCAGTCATTCTTACACTGTTAATGGCAGAGGCCTCAAACCTGCTACAGTCGGTCGTTAAGTGCCTTGGGTTCAAATTCAGTAAAAGGGTGGAGCCACAAACAGCCAGATTTCTTTGCTGGATAAACTGCTTCCAGTCACACAATTTTGATGCCAGGAACCCAAAAGCTCACAAACTTGGTCATTGAGTGACTGTGTGTCAAGGTTACAAAAACTGGGTGGAGTCAAAAACAGATTTTTCTGGGAAATTGTAAACTGCAGCCCTTCTTCACTGTTAATGGCAGGGTTCTCAAACTTTGCACAGCTGGTTACTGGGTGACAGGGATTAATATTCAGAAAAGTGGGTGTCGCTTTTCAAGGAGAATATTAAAATTGCTGCCATTCTTGCACTGTTAATGACACAAGCCTCAAACCTGGTACAGTTGGTAATTGGGTCACTGGGGTTCAAATTCAGAAAAGGGGATGGAGCTACAAACAGCCAATCAGATTTTTTTTCATTTCAATGCAAATTATTGATACCAAAGACCACAAAGCTCACAAACTTGGTCATTGAGTAATTGTGTGTTAGGTCGGTTACACATTAAAAGCGTGCAGGAGAACAACTCCTGCACGCGTTGCGGCGTGTCGTCGGGAATCTGCGGTGCGCCGCTGAGTAGCGGCAGTAGTAGTTGATTAACCCGAAGGGGAAACGCCGATTCCCGACGATAAAATGCGCCGGGACGCGTCGTACCGCAATGCATCGAAACGCAGCGTTGGATGTGAAAGCTAAAATGAAAGTCTACGGACTTTCCTTTTACCTTGGTTAACGCAAAGTATAGACTTTGCGTTAAAAAGCCGAAAAAGGGCTCTGGTGTGAAAGATCCCTTAGGGTTAGAAAAAGTATGCGGAGCCAACACCAGCCAAATACATACCCGGGCAACGCCGGGCAATCAGCTAGTGCTTTACATATATTTCACCTATATGCTCATCTGTGTACTTTGAATGCAAACGTCGCACAGTGAAAGAAAGCATTCCCAGAAGTAAAGTGCAGCTGTTTAGAGCAGTACAGGAGGATCATATTGCGCTGCAATCACAGTGCCTGCAAAGTTACTGAGACGTGCAGAGCTGAGCCAAAAGCTTCCAATGTGTTCACTGTGCACAACTAAGGAACAGCCAGCCTATAATCAGCAGCACATTATAGCCAGTATGTGTGCTCTACACATATCTGGCAGTGGCACCCATGTCCCCTCTCTCTCATCTACCTGTCTCCCTGCAAGGCTGGCTCCCATCCAACAGAGCGATCCATCTCAGCTCTGCTTCCAGGACCCCGCTGCCCGCTGAGAGGGGGCGTGTCGCTCCTGGCCCCGCCCCTTTTGCGATCCGAATCACTCATTTTGATGATTTGGATGATTCGACTCACAAAATAGATTCGGATCAAAGATCCAAATCGTTCATGATCCGGACAACACTAATTTTAACTATATGTCTGCTTCCATGAAAGCAGGAAGCAGACACACTGCAGATTTATTGCAGGATTTGTATCAGTTGTAACAAAGAAATGTTTTTTCTTTAAAGGTTATTGTGCTGTTGCTTATCCTTTAGAGCAGAGAGAAAGTTCTGAGTTCAGGTCCGCTTTAAGGCAAACTTCTGCTTTTCCAGATAGAGGTCAGATAACTGGCAGCTTTGCTATGGCGACGCCTTCCTGGACAGCCGTGCTACTGCAGTTAGGCCTAGTGCACACCAGAGCGGTTCTGCTGCGGTTTGCGATCCGCTTGCGGCTGCGGATACGCTTGGGTAATGTATCTCAATGAGCTGGTGCACACAAGAGCGGGAGGCGTTTTGCAGAAACGCATACTCCCGGGCTGCTGCAGATTTTGGATTGTGGATGCGTTTCTGCCTCAATGTTAAGTATAGGAAAAACGCAAACCGCTCTGAAAAACGGCACTTCAGAGCGGTTTGCCAGGCGTTTTTTGTTACAGTAGCTGTTCAGTAACAGCTTTACTGTAACAATACATGAAATCTACTACACCAAAAACGCTTCCCAAAACTGCAAAATGCTAGCTGAAACGCTACAGAAAAAGCGTTTCAAAATCTGCTAGCATTTTGCGGATCTGCTAGCGGTTTTTGGTGTGCACCAGGCCTTCCTGTATTTTTTGGATTAGAACACTCACTTTATCTCCCCCAAGAGTTGGGGAGAAAAAAAGTCACTGACTTATGAACGCCTGCCAATACCAACCTCCAACCCGCTGCAATGCCGGGGACTCCTTGTACTGTGTCCATGCAGAGGAGGACACCGGGGGGGGATGACACAAAGGGCATAGAAAAGGACACAAGGGGGACACAAAGGAGCATAGAGGAGGACACAAAGGAGCATAGAGGAGGACACAAAGGGGCATAGAGGAGGAGACAAGGGGGACACAAAGGGGCTTGGAGGAGTACACAAGGGGACACAAAGGGGCATAGAGGAGGACACAAGGAGGACTGATGAGGATACAGGGGGACACAAAGGGGCATTCTGGAGGACACAAATGGGACATAAAGGAGCATAGAGAAGGACACAAGGGGGACGCAAAGGGGCACAGAGGAGGACACAAAGGGGCATAGAGGAGGACACAAGGAGGACAGAGGCAAACACATGGCGGGCACAGGAGGACACAAGGAGGACAGAGGAGGACATGGAGACACAAGAGGTACAAGGGGGACACAAAGGGGCATAGAGGAGGGCACAAGGAGGACACAGGTAGACACAAGAGGTACAAGGGGACATGAGGGACAAAGGGGGCATAATATACAAGATGCCCATGGTTTTTGTCCTCTAAACCCAGGTGGGTCTTATGGTCACACACGCCTTATAGTCCGAAAAATACGGTAGTTTCCTTGTCCCTTACTCCCCTCCTCTGACCTTTACCGTCCCCTTCCCTTCTCTCCATCACAAATCAATCACCCCATAATTGCAAAAATAAAGTTTCAAGCTTCGGTTGCAATTAGGGCAAACAACTTTTTTTTTCTTTTAGCAAAAAACCCCCCCCAAAAATAAGCATTGTGATGTGCGACACGTCTCTCATCCCCTCACATCGGGGTACTTTGTAAGTGTTGATCACAAGCGTCTGCGAGTTAAATACTTTAGAGGGTAAGGGACCCGCTTCCTTTCATGGCAGAGGACCAGAAGATTAATAAACAGCGCAGCATGGAAGCATTTAATTAACGGCGTTCAAACAGAAATTATTTTTAGAAGGAACATGCGACGCTCTTTGTCAGGTCGGCATCGTTAGCGACGGTATCCAGGTTGATTGTCACACACAGAAGAGAGGCGCTTTGTTGGAATGACAATGCTTCTCATGCATATGGATCAGCACCATCTGAATCCGTATCCTGTCCCCGCTGGCTGGACGGATGGACAACCGGTGCCGCCAGGCCCAGGCCAGGATAACTGGATCACTTGTTACAGAAGGGACGCCCCTGTCCAGAGTGAAAAGTGGCGGGGGGGGGGGGAGGTGTTTTTATAAAAAACACAACAGCTCTTTTGTGCAAAACACTAAGGGGTTTGTATTTAATTGGTGGAAGCTGAAGTTCCCCCTTGTTAACCCTTAATTATAAAACACATTAAATTTCATGATTCACGGATGCATTCCTTCCTTACGAAAAGATTCCTCAATAAATGACTATATTTCTATTCTGGTGTCAAAGCCCTAACACCAACCTCCCTTGATCATGCCAACCCTAAGGTCAGTATTACTCTTGTTTTTTTGCATTGTGGCATGATGCGATGCTCCGGACACATGCCACCGTAATCAGCCCCGGGTCGCCCGCTGACGCCACGTCCTCAGGCGACATCAGCTTCAGGGCAACACCCCCCCAATCTCCTAGAGTCCCCCTCCAGTGCTCCCCTCTGTGCAGAACAGCAGCAAGGCACCAGCCTCCAGAGGGTCTCCACTTTGATGTGCCTGCAGCCGCCGGGAGCTGTAACCTGCCCTCCGTAGCCGCTGCTCGTCAACTTCCTGTTTTTGCTGCAGGAAGTAGACAAGTGGCGGCTACGGAGGGCAGATCACAGGGAGACCTGGCACCTGCAGGCACATCAAAGGGGAGAGAACCACTGGCGGCTGCAGGCACATCAAAGGGGAAACTCCCCGGCAGCTGGTCTGTCTTGCCGCTGCTGGAGGGGGAGGAGAGCACCGGAGGGGGACTCTAGGGGAGGGAGAAGAGAAATCTGGCAAACAGCTGCCCACCCCTTTCCTGTGCTATGCAACGGATGATTCCGGCAGCGCATCCTCAAGTTTGCCTCAGACGGCAAAAAGTCTAGAGTCGTCCCTGACCGCAATGCAAAAAACGACAATCATATGGGCCAGCAGGATCAACTCGGCCAAGCTGCGGACAAATTATTTGTTCACACCGCTCCCCCGCCAGCCACGTGAAGTCACGCGCAGCTACATCGTCCCTCTGCCCCCCGCATAGCAACAGAACGCGCTGTCAGCTGCAAAGCGGACACACGTCTGTACAGGCCAGCTCAGGGGAAGGGGATCGGGTCCCAATCTCCGAAGGGCGACATCCATCAAAGATGTGTATGCACCTTAAAGTGGACCTGAGAAATACACCATGTATGTATTTAGAGAGATTAGCCTAATTCCCCCTCATCTGTGACTGATCACCACTGTAAATTTGATCTCTTTTTTTTTTATAACAAATTTTTATTCAGGATGAAAAGGAATATTATCAAAAAGGAACATTACAATTGTGTATCAAGAGAATAAAATAAATTCTTCATAGTCATACAAACACCGATCCGTAGCCTTCAATGCAGAATTGTACATTGCTAGCCGTTCCATACAACTTTTCACCCTTTACAGAGATTCTGTAACAAAATTTTCAGCCATATTTCTTTTAGCCTGTAACTTCCTATACCTGTTCTAATATGGTCTGTCTTATTGCAGCCTTTCCTAGTTGCACAGTGGCCGTATTATCTCTGTTATATAATCTAATCTTCTTTCCTTTGTCGGTTCTGTCGGGATGAGGCACTCAGGCAGGAATGTGCTGCTCTGATTGTGATAGGATAGAAGCTATACACACCCTCTCCAGGCCCCCTCCAAGCTCTGTATGACACACACTGAGCTACTCTCAGCCTCATGCTGTTAGCAGCCATGTCCATTGTTTGTAAACACTGGCTAAAACCGGCAATTACAAGCCAGGATTGCAGCAGGGAGTGGCAGAAACAGCACAGAGTGGCCCAGGAGAACATAATGAATAGAATGATATGCTTTTTATTGTAAGAATTGTAGAGTACAGATTCTTTTTAACTTCCCCTCCCCCCCAACATTAAACATCCCCCTCCCCAATTCCTGTCAACACTACTTCGACAAATGTAATAGCCTGTGTATTAAGTGCTCACATTTTGGGCGTTACATTTTTCAAAAACGTCAACTTTGAGTATTACGGCAAGAGGGGCAAAGTTCATCTACTATCTTCTATGTGCTTAGGGGTATTAGTCTCCCAACTCCTATAAACCTACTTTCTCCGTCAAATATATCTTATCTGGGAGGGCATTCGAGCTTTCCCAAGGTGCCAAATTTGGTCTCTTTAGCTGTGTCAGCTCAGGAATCTTTTCTGCCACTGCAGAGCTGCTAATTTGTAAACACAGGATGTTAACCCCATGTCTGCTTCCATGAAAGCAGGAAGGCGACACACTGCAGATTTACTGCATGATTTGTATCAGCTGTAACAAATAAATGTTTTTCTTTAAAAGTTATTATGCTGTTGCTTATCTTTTAGAGCAGAGAGGAAGTTCTGAGTTCAGCTTTGCTTTAAGACAGGATATCTTCGCAAAGACACAGATGCGATTCCAAAGCTTCCCCCATCCAATCTAAAGGTAGATTAAAAAAAGCAATGCCTTGACTTCCACTTTAAGTGTTATCAGATAAATTGTTTATAGTGCGCCAAATGTTTTCCTCGCCGTGCGTTTATTCGAGCGCCTGTCAGCGAAGATCCATTCTTCATTTTATGAAGGCACTAAACTTGACATCTTCTTTAAGTATTAGAGCAGCAGATATGGAAGTGAGACATCTCGGCAGACATCTCCCCCAAACGCTCAATCCCCCCCCCCCCCCATGATCTGTCTTGCTGGTGGCACTTTCGTAAATAAATGGCGTGATAAAACCGCAGGTCCTTTTACGAGCTATATCCCAAATGTGAACATCTTTACACACACAATTAACTCTCACTTGAGTAATGAATATCCAAACTTACTACTTTTTTGTGTTTTAATATTAACTTTTCAGAATGATAGTCTATAGTCTTTATTCCTGCTGATCTCAGCGACGCTTCTTAAAACAAAAATGAAATGAGAAGCCAATTCCTCAACGGTTACAGGAGAGCACGGCCATAAAAATAGAAAAAAAAAACCGCCAGAACTTTTTGAGGCAGCAAAATTGTACAGTACATTAAAAAAGTTATTGGAAAAGATATAAAACTGAAACCATTCTGCTTTCTTCAGATTCCGCCGTATTTTATGGCTGGCCCTGCTGGAAAGTTAACTTCGGCAGCCTTAAGCCAAGTACGGGAAGGATAGTAGCTGAGACATGCAAAGCGCAATCTGACGAACTGCATCGTGACCCAGGGACGGATTTCTGGACAGGCAATTAAGGCCAGGGCCTTGGGCGGCTGCAGCAAAAGGAGGCACCTGAAAATGAAAAAGGGGATGCTACATATAAAAGTGGAGGCTGAAAATGGGGAGGAACACATGAAAAGGGGAAACTGATGCTGAAGGTTGCTGATGTGACCCCCATATACTACCTGCTAGGCTGAGCTAAGAAGTATGGGGGAGTAGCATTGTACAATAGAGTGGGGAGGGGAACAGGAATAGTCTGCTTCTACTCAGGGGCGGATCTGCCATGACGCAGCCTGAGGCGCGTCATTCATTCAAGCAGCCTCATGGCTGGAGGCGGTGCCAGGCAAACCCAGAAGTGACTCAGCTATCCGCTATGGAAGGTATTGGGAGTATGTATTGTAATATGGGGGGGGGAGCAGCATGTATTGTTGTCACACTCCCCTCCCGGACATTCCAATGCCAGACTCCTATGTTGATGTGGCGTCCTCCAACTCCATCTCTGGAACCTTGCTGGGACACAGTCCTCGGATGGCTACGGGGCTGCACCTGGGGTGCATGCGCCATACCATTCCTCTTCTATGCACCTGTCAGACAGTCCAGTAGCCAGTCTGTCCTATCATTCAGTACAGATACCAGTCCTACCTTTCCAGCTCGCTCTAGCAATCAGGCAGATTGGCCCTCCAGCTGTTAAGGAACTACAAGTCCCACAATACATTTGCCTTTATGAGTCATGACTGTGGCTGTAAGACTCCAAGTTTGCCCATGCCTGCTCTAGCTGCTGCTGAACCCAGACAATACACATCGCTCTCTGCGAGTGTCAAGAGGAGCCTGACTCCAACTTCCTTTGTAAGGCCCAGTGCACACCAAAACCGCTAGCAGATCCTCAAAACGCTAGAGGTGTTTGGAGCAGATTTCAGAGCGATTCTAGGCATGTTTAGAGACGTTTTCTAAACATGCCTAGCGTTTTTGGGAGCGTAGCCCAGGCATGGGCAAACTTGGCACTCCAGCTGTTAAGGAACTACAAGTGCCACAATGCATTGCAGGAGTCTTACAGCCACAGTCATGACTCATAAAGGCAAATGCATTGTGGGACTTGTAGTTCCTTAACAGCTGGAGGGCCAAGTTTGCCCGTGCCTGGTCTAGCCTGACACACTACTTCCAATTTATGAGCAAGTTATTACACATAACTGCATTCTTGATTTTGTCACTGTGTGTTGCATGTGACACTATCGCCTGATTCACCTCTGTCCAGATCTGCTTAAAAACAAGAAGAGAATCGAGAGCCCAATATGGTGCAGTATTGTCAGGTAAAATGAAGAGTTCAATACAATTTTATGTATATATATATATATATATATATATATATATATATATATATATATATATATATATATATATATACTCACAAACACGGGTTACCCATAGGCAACCACTTTAAATGCAGGTGGGGAGCATTAGGACCTGACCCCACTCAGGTAAAGAAGTCGCTCTCTGTAGATAGTAGATGGGGATGCACCCCTCCACCCAAGGTGGACTAGAAGATCAGCAAAAACTCGGTATACAGAGGCGCCAGATTAGGGTAAAATGTTTTAAAAACCGCTTAAAAAGGAGAGGGGGATGTTAAGGTGGACTCACCTCCCTCTTACAAAAAAGAAAACTCACTCGAATCTCGATAAATCAGAATTGACAAATAATTTATTCAACTCCACAAATGCAACGCGTTTCGCGGGCGTAACCTCGCTTCCTCAGGCAAAAATGGGAGCACAACTCAGTGGGTCTGGGGCGCTCAAACTTATTGCTTGACCCACTGAGTTGTGCTCCCATTTTTGCCTGAGGAAGCGGGGTCACGCCCGCGAAACGCGTTGCATTTGTGGAGTTGAATAAATTATTTGACAATTCTGTTTTATTGAGACTCAAGTGAGTTTTCTTTTTTTGTAAGAGGGAGGTGAGTCCACCTTAACATCCCCCTCTCCTTTTAAGCGGTTTTTAAAACGTTTTACTCTACTCTGGCGCCTCTGTATACCGAGTTTTTGCTGATCTTCTGTCCAGATCGGTTAACTTTGCATCCTGGCTTCTACGGTCACATGATTTTAAACTAAGTTTGGGACATTTACATATTTCAATCTGCATGAATTGGATTTGTGTTGCTAGTGATATGGCTGCGGTACTTTTTTAGTTTCACTTGGGAACCGTTTTTATATCACTCTGGAATCATTTTGGGTTGGTTTAATAGCACATACTCTACTACCTGATTGAGGTAGTACATACGGTTGTTTTTGTTTACATTTCATTTATTATCTTTTTGTTTCTTTAGATCTTTGCCTCCGAGCAAACATTGCCTTGATGTAATGATCTGGAGGCGATTCCCAGTCAGCGCACACCATGTGCGCTGAAGCCGAAGGAAATCGCCACAATCACAGAGGCACAGCACCCAGTATATATTTGTAGAGGAGAATTCCAACCAGCAGATAGAGCTGTGGAGTACAGAGGAATAAGTCCTCTGTACAGCCACAGATGCCAGATTGAAATTGCACGATTAAGCAAGACTGGGCAACAAAGTAGCAACTCAGAAGAAAGCAAGAACAGAGACAGACTATGTGAATGTCTACCAATCTAGTCGCCACCCAGCGAAAGTAGACATATCACATCAGAACAGACCAGAGTGAGAAAGCTGATCGCAAGAGAGGCGATTGCTATCAGTAACACAAGACTGAGCAAAGACAGAGCAAGAACTGAGTAAGGAAGACACTGCAAATAACTACAATCTGAACGCCAAGGAAAATAACAAATGAACTGGCTAAACGCGGTCACCGCACGTTATGCGCAACAGTGACAAGCGCGTTAATAGTACGGTCACCGCATGTTAAGCGCAACAGTAACAAAGCTTACCAACCCTGACTAAAACGGAGAACAAAGACAAACAGATAACGGGAACGCTTGCTAATCGGTTGTCTCACACCAGACAACAGCAAGCGTTCGTTCCAGACAAGACAGACTGAAGGAGTAACCAGTAGTTATTTATCTTGTTTATGTTATGCAAGCAACTATGACTACGGGCAGATTCTGAGCCTGACACGCGTCAGTTGATCCTGAGGATGTGTTGTCTTTCTGTGTGGAGTTACCAATAAAAATATACCAGATTTTACCTATCCCATCTGGCCTGCGGATCCTTCTTGTCTGTCCACATACCAGAGTTATCACCTGCCACGGTAATGCCAACAACTGACACGGCTGAATTGGTTTTGTACACACAGAACAGGACAGGCTACATTCTCATTGGACTTCTTTAAATACTGGAAGTTCTGCCACCACACTTGGTATGTCACACTACTATAAACAACAGTTGTGCGACAGTTGCAACAGGGACTGTTACACATAAAGTCCACAGTGATAGGTAAGTACAAATGTGATATACAGAAAGCATACATCACCATAGGTACACTGACTATGACCATATGGTCAGTGTAATGATTGACTGCTCTCATGTCCCCTGCCTGTGTTCCCCTATGTCACAGATGTCAAACGCAAGGCAAGTGGGCCCTCCTTGCTATTTTATGCGTCCCTCCAGAGCTTCCAATGTCCATCATTGTAAGCAGCAAAAGAAAGACAGGGCACTGCGCCTTCCTGTCTAAAGGAGCAGATTGGTGACAACGTTTGTGACTGAAACGTCGTCAGGTTGAGCCAGGGTGCAGCAATAACCCTTGGCCACCCCTACCCACCAATCCCTTTTCCAAAAGTTCTACAAACAATTATATTGACCTGAGGAAACGGGCCACGACCCATAAAACACACGTCTATTGTGCATGAATAAACATTACTTTTTTCATGAAATAACCGTTTGTCCTTCTAAAAAAGGTAAGAAATTACGCTTCTCAAATATACAACATAATAGTATCATATCATCAAGCGCGCCTCCACCAGTGTTTTTTAGCATATCCCTCGTTCAAGGTCACTTAACCATTTTAGCCGAATGGACGTGACTGTCACGGCCATTCGGATGCTGCTGGGCTGTGATCGCGCTCGCGCCCGCGCGCTCTCGTGCTGTCCCCGTTAGCCCGGAGATCAATGAATGGGAACATAGTTCCCATTCATTGATCTAAGTCCCCTGCAGAAAGACCAGCGGCTTCTTATCAGAAGACGCAGTCTTTCTGAGAAAAAAAAAAGTTTCTCATCCACCCTAAACCTTCTGGAAGCGAGAGTGCTCACTTCCAGGACAAAAAAAAAATGGATACAAAACCGACAAAAATGCACCTTTATTTCCAAATAAAATATTGGCGCCATACATTGTGATAGGGACATAATTGAAATGGTGTAATAACTGGGACAAATGGGCAAATAAAATACATAGGTTTAATTATGGTAGCTTGTATTATTTTAAAGCTATAATGGCCAAAAACTGAGAAATAATAATTTCTTTCCTTTATTTTATTACTATTCCAGTTAAAATGCATTTAGAAAAAAATAATTCTTAGCAAAAAAAGCCTAATTAGTGGCGGAAAAAACAAGATATAGATCAATTCATTGTGATAATTAGTGATAAAGTTATTGGCGAATCAATGGGAGGTGAAAATTGCTTGGATGCAGAAGGTGAAAAATGAGGGCTGAAATGGTTAAATCTTTCGTCTTACCCATCTTGCTAATAACTTTGGTGATATCTACATTGTCAGAAGCTGAGCATTCCTTATATAAGCAACTCTGCGTTGTTACGTCACTCTACATCACTGTTTACTTTCAAATAAGGGGTGTGTCTAATTTTTGGGCCACTCAGTGTATACTCACTGGAGACTCATAACATCAGAGAGGAAGACCCTTAAAAGCCCCATGTAGGACCAATGTGTGGGTGGGTCATCTACTGCCAAAGAGAATTCAATTACTTATAACCAGTCCTGTGATACAGATAGCTCAACCACCCAACCGCACAACATGGGCCCGGTACATTCATGACCTCTGCTTTGCATTAGAAACATGAGGCAAACTACCTCTAGAGTTGGGTGTCAGGAAGGACTGGATGTTGGGGGGAGATTGGAATTAGGTGTCAGAAAGGACTGCATGCATGACGCGATTTGAGGCAATATTTCAGAGCAGCTCTTTCTAGAGGCAGCAAACTGATAAGCCGTAAAAATTAAGGGTCCATTAAAAAAACAACAACTCTGCTCTCTGTATCGTTGTTCTAATTATTATTATTATTTAGTATTTATATAGCGCCGACATATTACGCCTCGCTGTACAGAGTATATTGTCTTATTACTAACTGTCCCTTTAGAGGAGCTCACAATCTAGTCTAATGACTGCATGTGCCCACCGCACAGATAAGGAAGTATATCAACTTTGGAATTTGTTAAAAAAAATGTTCTAATGACTTCATGTACATTGTTACAGGCAGAGCAGTCCCAGGTTGCAAAAACCTGTAGACTGCCCCTATTCAGCCAGCCCTCTGAAGACATTCCTTAGATTCACACACAGGCTAGTGACATTCCCCTCGATTCATAAAAAGCAGTGCGATAAAAAAAATCTTGTTGGGAAATACCGCACTCGGTATTTTCCCGATCTGTGTGCTAATTCGCTTTGAAAAGCTTTTTAAAAAAAGCTTTTCAAAGCGATTTTGGAGCGCTTATATACTAAGTATTGAGTACAAACATGCTGAAAATGCTGCATGCCCTGCGATTACCCCTAATCGCAAATGCACTAGTGGGTTCCCCACCACACACTTTCATTGGCAAAGTGTTTTTGGGAATCGCCGGCAATTTTTGATGATCCCAATACGATGTCAAAATCGCCCTAGTGGGTTCCAGCCCTTTCTACATGCGGGGAGGATTAGCTCTTCACTATTGTAAATGTAGTACTTTTTTTGTATGCTTTATAAAATCACATTTTACAGGTGTTTTGCAAGTGGTTATACATCCTACACACCAAGCCACAACGGTTGCCTAGAGATCCCATACTGTTCGGTAAAAAAATTTTCCACTTCCATAACTCACTTTGCGCCGGTTATTACTTCCTCTCCCCTGTCCGCACTTTACCATTTGAAATGAATTTCAACCTTAATACTGCAATTCAACAAGGCCAAATTGCCTCTCGCTGGCATTTCTGATGTATGCTCCGAGCCCCGGACGTAAAACTGCATTTAGAATAATGCATGTTTTTCGCTCTCTTTAATCAACAGGAGCGCATTAGGCAAGATTTGTAAGTCCCTAAATTCAGAAACGAACTCATTAGGCGCGCTGACATTCGCTCGGAAATATATTATCGTGGAACAGGAAAGTGATAATGACCCGGGATGAAAAGCATGAAATCCAAATAAGGTCGGAAAACATATTTCATCCAAATTATTTCTTTCCCCTTAAAAAAAAAACATAAAAATATAAAAAAGGTAAGAAGGCTGACAAATCACGGCGTATATAATATGGTTAATGTGACTCCCCTTCGGCCCCTGGTGGCACACGCGATAATGCGGAGGGACGGCGCACGTTCTGAAATTTGTCGCGACGTTGCAGAACGGCCCCGAACAGGTTTTAATCTGTGGCCGGCGAAAGCAGTTAGCGTTTATGGTTGCTTCAATCTAGCAAGACAAGTATGCATATTGGGTGATTTCGGAGACTGCAGTGTAGGCATATTTTGGCACAACGTAGTATAGCGAAGCGTGCGGATTTCAATATCGCAAAGGGAGGAAAAAAAGAAACTCCATTTAAAAAATGTGAGCTTAACCACTTCGGGACCACAGTCTTTTCGCCCCTTAAGGACCAGAGCCTTTTTCTCCATTCAGACCACTGCAGCTTTCACGGTTTATTGCTCGGTCATACAACCTACCACCTAAATGAATTTTACCTCCTTTTCTTGTCACTAATACAGCTTTCTTTTGATGCTATTTGATTGCTGCTGCGAGTTTTACTTTTTATTATATTCATCAAAAAAGACATGAATTTTGTCAAAAAAATGACTTTTTTAACTTTCTGTGCTGACATTTTTCAAATAAAGTAAAATTTCCTATACATTTGAGCGCGAAAGTTATTCTGCTACATGTCTTTGATAAAAAAAAAAACATTCAGTGTATATTTATTGGATTGGGTAAAAGTTATAGCGTTTACAAACTATGGTGCCAAAAGTGAATTTTCCCATTTTCAAGCATCTCTGACTTTTCTGCGCACCTGTCATGTTTCATGAGGGGCTAAAATTCCAGGATAGTACAAATACCCCCCAAATGACCCCATTTTGGAAAGAAGACATCCCAAAGTATTCAGTGAGAGGCATGGTGAGTTCATAGAAGATTTTATTTTTTGTCACAAGTTAGCGGAAAATGACAGTTTGTGACAAAAAAAAAAAAAAAAAAAAGTTTCCATTTCTTCTAACTTGCGACAAAAAAAAATGAAATCTGCCACGGACTCACTATGCTCCTCTCTGAATACCTTGAAGTGTCTACTTTCCAGAATGGGGTCATTTGTGGGGTGTGTTTACTGTCCTGGCATTTGGGGGGTGCCTAATTGTAAGCACCCCTGTAAAGCCTAAAGATGCTCATTGGACTTTGGGCCCCTTAGCGCAGTTAGGCCGCAAAAAAGTGCCACACATGTGGTATTGCCGTACTCAGGAAAAGTAGTATAATGTGTTTTGGGGTGTATTTTTACACATACACATGCTGGGTGGGAGAAATATCTCCGTAAATGACAATTTTTTTATTTTTTTTACACACAATTGTCTATTTATAGAGATATTTCTCCCACTCAGCATGGGTATGTGGAAAAATACACCCCAAAACACATTATACTACTTCTCCTGAGTACGGCGATACCACATGTGTGGCACTTTTTTGCACCCTAACTGCGCTAAGGGGCCCAAAGTCCAATGAGTACCTTTAGGATTTCACAGGTCATTTTGAGAAATTTCGTTTCAAGACTACTCCTCACGGTTTAGGGCCCCTAAAATGCCAGGACAGTATAGGAACCCCACAAATTACCCCATTTTAGAAAGAAGACACCCCAAGGTATTCCGTTAGATGTATGGTGAGTTCATAGAAGATTTTTTTTTTTTGTCACAAGTTAGCGGAAATTGATTGTAATTGTTTTTTTTCACAAAGTGTCATTTTCCGCTAACTTGTGACAAAAAATAAAATCTTCTATGAACTCGCCATTCTCCTAACGGAATACCTTGGGGTGTCTTCTTTCTAAAATGGAGTCATTTGTGGGGTTCCTATACTGCCCTGGCATTTTAGGGGCCCTAAACCGTGAGGAGTAGTCTTGAAACCAAATGTGGCAAAATGACCTGTGAAATCCTAAAGGTACTCATTGGACTTTGGGCCCCTTAGCGCACTTAGGGTGCAAAAAAGTGCCACACATGTGGTACCGCCGTACTCAGGAGAAGTAGTATAATGTGTTTTGGGGTGTATTTTTACACATACCCATGCTGGGTGGGAGAAATATCTCTGTAAATGACAATTATTTGATTTTTTTTACACACAATTGTCCATTTACAGAGAGATTTCTCCCACCCAGCATGGGTATGTATAAAAATACACCCCAAAACACATTATACTACTTCTTCTGAGTACGGCGATACCACATGTGTGACACTTTTTTGCAACCTAGGTGCGCTAAGGGGCCTAACGTCCTATTCACAGGTCATTTTGAGGCATTTGGATTCTAGACTACTCCTCACGGTTTAGGGCCCCTAAAATGCCAGGGCAGTATAGGAACCCCACAAGTGACCCCATTTTAGAAAGAAGACACCCCAAGGTATTCTGTTAGGAGTATGGTGAGTTCATAGAAGATTTTTTTTTTGTCACAAGTTAGCGGAAAATGACACTTTGTGAAAAAAAAAACAATACATATCAATTTCCGCTAACTTGTGACAAAAAATAAAATCTTCTATGAACTCATCATACACCTAAAAGAATACCTTGGGGTGTCTTCTTTCTAAAATGGGGTCACTTGTGGGGTTCCTATACTGCCCTGGCATTTTAGGGGCCCTAAACCGTGAGGAGTAGTCTTGAACCCAAATGTCTCAAAATGACCTGTGAAATCCTAAAGGTACTCATTGGACTTTGGGCCCCTTAGCACAGTTAGGCTGCAAAAAAGTGTCACACATGTGGTATCGCCGTACTCAGAAGAAGTAGTATAATGTGTTTTGTGGTGTATTTTTACATATAACCATGCTGGGTGGGAGAAATATCTCTGTAAATGACACATTTTTGATTTTTTTTACACACAATTGTCCATTTACAGAGAGATTTCTCCCACCCAGCATGGGTATGTGTAAAAATACACCACAAAACACATTATACTACTTCTCCTGAGTATGGCGATACCACATGTGTGACACTTTTTTGCAGCCTAGGTGCGCTAAGGGGCCCAACGTCCTATTCACAGGTCATTTTGAGGCATTTGTTTTCTAGACTACTCCTCACGGTTTAGGGCCCCTAAAATGCCAGGGCAGTATAGGAACCCCACAAGTGACCCCATTTTAGAAAGAAGACACCCCAAGGTATTCCGTTAGGGGTATGGTGAGTTCATAGAAGATTTTATTTTTTCTCACAAGTTAGTGAAAAATGACACTTTGTGAAAAAAACAATAACAATCCAATTTCCGCTAACTTTTGACAAAAAATAAAATATTCTATGAACTCATCATACACCTAACAGAATACCTTGGGGTGTCTTCTTTCTAAAATGGGGTCACTTGTGGGGTTCCTATACTGCCCTGGCATTTTACGGGCCCAAAACTGTGAGTAGTCTGGAAACCAAATTTCTCAAAATGACTGTTCAGGGGTATAAGCATCTGCAAATTTTGATGACAGGTGGTCTATGAGGGGGCAAATTTTGTGGAATCGGTCATAAGCAGGGTGGCCTCTTAGATGACAGGATGTATTGGGCCTGATCTGATGGATAGGAGTGCTAGGGGGGTGACAGGAGGTGATTGATGGGTGTCTCAGGGGGCGGTTAGAGGGGAAAATAGATGCAATCAATGCACTGGGGAGGTGATCGGAAGGGGGTCTGAGGGGGATCTGAGGGTTTGGCCGAGTGATCAGGAGCCCACACGGGGCAAATTAGGGCCTGATCTGATGGGTAGGTGTGCTAGGGGGTGACAGGAGGTGATTGATGGGTGTCTCAAGGTGTGATTAGAGGGGGGAAATAGATGCAAGCAATGCACTGGCGAGGTGATCAGGGCTGGGGTCTGAGGGCGTTCTGAGGTGTGGGCGGGTGATTGGGTGCCCGCAAGGGGCAGATTAGGGTCTAATCTGATGGGTAACAGTGACAGGTGGTGATAGGGGGTGATTGATGGGTAATTAGTGGGTGTTTAGAGGAGAGAATAGATGTAAACAATGGATTTGGGAGGTGATCTGATGTCGGATCTGCGGGCGATCTATTGGTGTGGGTGGGTGATCAGATTGCCCGCAAGGGGCAGGTTAGGGGCTGATTGATGGGTGGCAGTGACAGGGGGTGATTGATGGGTGGCAGTGACAGGGGGTGATTGATGGGTGATTGACAGGTAATCAGTGGGTTATTACAGGGGAGAACAGATGTAAATATTGCACGGGCGAATTGATAAGGGGGGGGTCTGAGGGCAATCTGAGCGTGTGGGCAGGTGATTGGGTGCCCGCAAGGGGCAGATTAGGGTCTAATCTGATGGGTAACAGTGACAGGTGGTGATAGGGGGTGATTGATGGGTAATTAGTGGGTGTTTAGAGGAGAGAATAGATGTAAACAATGGATTTGGGAGGTGATCTGATGTCGGATCTGCGGGCGATCTATTGGTGTGGGTGGGTGATCAGATTGCCCGCAAGGGGCAGGTTAGGGGCTGATTGATGGGTGGCAGTGACAGGGGGTGATTGATGGGTGGCAGTGACAGGGGGTGATTGATGGGTGATTGACAGGTAATCAGTGGGTTATTACAGGGGAGAACAGATGTAAATATTGCACGGGCGAATTGATAAGGGGGGGGTCTGAGGGCAATCTGAGCGTGTGGGCAGGTGATTGGGTGCCCGCAAGGGGCAGATTAGGGTCTAATCTGATGGGTAACAGTGACAGGTGGTGATAGGGGGTGATTGATGGGTAATTAGTGGGTGTTTAGAGGAGAGAATAGATGTAAACAATGGATTTGGGAGGTGATCTGATGTCGGATCTGCGGGCGATCTATTGGTGTGGGGGGGGTGATCAGATTGCCCGCAAGGGGCAGATCAGGGGCTGATTGATGGGTGGCAGTGACAGGGGGTGATTGACGGGTGATTGACAGGTGATTGACAGGTGATTGACAGGTGATCAGGGGGGATAGATGCATACAGTACACGGGGGGGGGGGGGGTCTGGGGGGGGTCTGGGGAGAATCTGAGGGGTGGGGGGGTGATCAGGAGGGAGTAGGGGGCAGATTAGGGACTTAAAAAAAAAATAGCGTTGACAGATAGTGACAGGGAGTGATTGATGGGTGATTAGGAGGGTGACTGGGTGCAAACAGTGGTCTGGGGGGTGGGCAGGGGGGGGTCTGAGGGGTGCTGTGGGCGATCAGGGGGCAGGGGGGGGGGAAATCAGTGTGCTTGGGTGCAGACTAGGGTGGCTGCAGCCTGCCCTGGTGGTCCCTCGGACACTGGGACCACCAGGGCAGGAGGCAGCCAGTATAATAGGCTTTGTATACATTACAAAGCCTATTATACACTGTTGCAGCGGCGATCCGGATGCCAGTAACCCGCCGGCGCTTCCGAACGGCCGGCGGGTTACGGCGAACGGGGGGCGGAGCCAGTCCCCGGCGGCTGATCGCGTCACGAATGACGCGATCGCCGCATAGCCACTCCCGCAGCCGCCCCCGCCGATGGGCGTATTGCGGTCGTTTGGGCCCAGACTTTGCCGCCGCCCATCGGCTGGGGGCGGTCGTTATGTGGTTAATGAGCTGTTAACGTTAACCTGTGCGCAAAACCCGTGTGATGAGGCTTGCGGTCCCTCGTTTAAATGTGTAAATAGAGGAACTGAGTGAGGCTACAGAAACGTAAAACGACAAGCGATAATGCTAGCAAGTCAAACGCTATCAAGATTAGATATTAAGGAGTGGGTATATTTATTACTAGCCATAAAAAAGGCTTTTGATGTCTTCGCTGCCATCTGTGGCTGTTCCCTCTGCATACATTTACCACTACCAGCGCTGTACAGACTATACTGTCTTGTCACTAACTGTCCCTCAGAGGGGCTCACAATCGAATCCCTACCATAGTCATATCTATATATGTATCGTGTAGTAGTGTATGTATCATAGTCTAGGGCCAATTTAGGGGGAAGCCAATTAACTTATCTGTGTGTTTTTGGGATGTGGGAGGAAACCAGAGTGCCCAGAGGAAACCCACACAGACTCAGAGAGAACATACAAACTTTGTCCACATACAGTCCTAGCTGGGATTCAAACTGGTGGGAAAGCTAACCACTTCGCCACTGTGCTGTACTACGTACAATTATCTCATACGTTTATTTTCAGTTTAAAGGGAACCTAAACTGAGAAGGATGTGGATTTTTCCTTTTAAAATAATACCAGTTCCCTGAATTTCCTGCTGATCCTGTGTCTCTAATACTTTTAGCCACAGCCCCTCAACAAGCATACAGATCAGGTGCTCTGACTGAAGTCAGACTGGATTAGCTGCATGCTTGTTTCAGGTGTGGGATCCAGTCACTACTGTAGCCATAAAGATCAGCAGGACTGCCAGGCAACTGGTATTGTTTAAACGGAAACATCCACATCCCTCTCAGTTTAGGTTCCCTTTAAGTTCTCTTTGCAGGACAACTTAAGTAAGAGGGATAAGGAGGCTGCCATATTTATTTCCTTTTAAAACGATACCAGTTGCCTGGCAGTCCTGCTGATCTTTCTGGCATCAGTAGTGTCAGAATCACACACCTGGAACAAGCATGCAGCAAAAGCAGTGAAACATGCTCGAGACAAACCTCGGGTCAAATAAATAATCCGAACAAATAAAGAGGGAAGCATCTGGATCCTGTAGAGCATACATGTCAAACTCTGGCCAGTGGGCCAAATTTGGCCCTCGGAGCCATTCAATTTGGCCCTCAACAATTTGGCCCACTTTACATTATGTTTGACCCACTCTAGGCCACCAGGTAAGTTATATTGGAGGTGAAGCCCTAGATCACCAGGGAAGCTATATGGGGAGGTAGGGGAAAGCCCTAAACACCAGGGAACTGTATAGGGGTGGGTGGGAGTATCTAGACACCAGGGAACTGTATAGGGGAGGGAGGACCACTAGACACCAGATAATTTTATAAGGGAGGAAGGTGGCCAGTAGACATTGAGGTTGGCCCGCGGCTAGGTCCTGGTGTACACTTTCGGCCCACTTTGTATTTTAGTTTGACACCCCTGCTGTAGAGCAGACTTTCTCAACTGTTTTACCTTGGAGGAGCCCTTCAAATAATTGTTGGATCTCAAGGAATCCCGAAATTATCTAGGTGAGTGGAGATTTATTTTGCAGGAGGCACGGTCTTTAACCTATTAGCGGCTCTGCCCAGTTATCTCAGCTGCATGCCAGGGCGTCTTCTAACAGCATATGGCGCTTAGCTGCCTAATGCAGCTGTGCAGCTGGATCGGCTTCTCCTCTTCATCCACCGGCGGCGCTGCCCTCCTGGCATCCTCTTTAGAGTTTCGATTGCATGACATGGCATGTGATCGGAACCCAGGTGATGGTGTCAGTGTGCAGCGCCGCCCAGTGGTGGAAGAGGGGTGATGGAAGAGTCCTGTGCAGTAAGCTGGTGCTGTTTCTGCACATGTGTGCTACTGGGCAGGTGCGGACGCGCTCACTCGGGTGTGATGTGCGGCCACGCTGGTGCATGACGAGGAGCACTCGTACGATGTGCAGGAGGGTGCTGCGCAGTGGCGGAGATCCGGAGGATAGCATAGGAAACCTTTTGTGGATCCAGAGGCTTCCATCTCCTTAGGTATTTGATTTTTTGACTCAAGGTTCACCACAGGTTCTCCTTAAAGGACTTACGAGGCCAAAATGTCTAAAAAAGCAAAGTACCTGTAAGCTGTTTAAATGCACGGAGGACGCCGTCCGCGCCCTCCGTGCAGTTCCGACGGGTCCCCTTCCTGAGATCGCCCCCCGCGCCGACCCCGACCCCCCAGGCCGGGTCGGGCTCTCGTGCCGCTCTCAATATGGCCGCTTCCATTGGCCGCGGCTGCGCAGTCCGCCTGGCCGCGAGTGCGGCTGCGCAGCTCTACGGCCAACCCCTCCGATCCACGCTACAGTGCGTGGTTCGGGGGGTTGGCCGTAGAGCTGCGCAGCCGCACTCGCGGCCAGGCGGACTGCGCAGCCGCGGCCAATGGAAGCGGCCATATTGAGAGCGGCACGAGAGCCCGACCCGGCCTGGGGGGTCGGGGTCGGCGCGGGGGGCGATCTCAGGAAGGGGACCCGGCGGAACTGCACGGAGGGCGCGGACGGCGTCCTCCGTGCATTTAAACAGCTTACAGGTACTTTGCTTTTTTTAGACATTTTGGCCTCGTAAGTCCTTTAACATCCGATTTGTATGAACTGATCTTGCATGCTTGTTCAGGGTCTATAACTAAAAGTATCAGAGGCAGAGAATCAGCAGAGCAGCCAGGTAATTTGCATTGTTTAGAGAGAAACCGTAACCAAGGACTGAACTTCATTCCAATCAGTAGCTGATACCCCCTATCCCATGAGAAATCTTTTCCTTTTTTCTAATAGATCATCAGGGGGGATCTGTATGGCTGATATTGTGGTGAAACCAGGGGCGTTGCTAGCCCCAAAGATCAGTGGCATATGCCCCGGATCTATTCTGGGGTGCCCCGGATGTCCCCCAGGCAGAGTTAGCTGTGGTGCCTCAATGGTGGACATGCTGGGAGCTGTGGTGCATGAATCGAGGGTATGCTGGTTGCTGTGGTGCCTCCATGTGGGCATATTGGGTGCTGTGGTTCCATGCTGGGCACTGTGATGCGCAGGTACAGTAGTTCTGCGCCTGAGCAGTGCACTGCGGACAACGTGGCCATGATTGACAGCGGCGCTTCGCGCAGGCGCAGTACAGCCAACCTCGGGGTCGGCCTCTGCACCATGCGGGGAGCGCAGGACGGCGGCGGAGAGCGTAGCGGTCGGTGTGGGACAGTCGTCTGCAAGGGGCTGAAGAAAGCCCCAGGTGAGTAAAGCTCATTTTTTAATTTTTGCCTGACAACTCCTTTAAAGAGACTCCGTAACAAATTTTTCAGCCTTACTTCTTCTATCCTATAAGTTCCTATGCCTGTTCTAATGTGCTCTGGCTTACTGCAGCCTTTCCTAATTGCACTGTCTCTGTAATAAATCTTATCTCCTTTCCTCTGTCGTGTCTGTCGGGCTAAGGCTTGAATGTGTGGAATGTGCAGGGCTGCTTGTCATTGGATAGAAGCGATACACACCCTCTGCAGGCCCCCTGCACACTCTGTATGACTCACACACTCTGTTTATGTGAGCCTATTACAAGCTGGTTAGTTTGTTTGTAAACACTGCCTAAAACTGTTAATTACAAGCCAGGATTGCAGCAGAGTGGCAGAAACAGCACAGAGGGGCACAGGAGAAAATAAGGAATAGAATTGTATGCTTTTTAGTGTAAGAATATTAGAGTACAGATTCTCTTTAATGGCTGGAACACTTTATGCAGTGCAGTCATTAACCTCTCCTGGTCCCCAAGTGCAGCTGTTAATTCTTACTGGTTCCCAAGTGCAGCCATTACCTTGCTGGGTAGACTTATACTTGAGTTAATAAAAAAAAAATCTAGCTTGAGTGGGTCAAATATTGTGTATATATATATATATATATATATATATATATATATATATATATATATATATATATATATATCCCTCTATGAGATGGGATACATGAGGTCAGAATTATTAGTGGCACATATTGTGGGTGAAAACCAGGGATGGATTTTAATACTTGCTGGGGTTGTACAGCATTAGGGAGCTCCTAATAATAATACTTTTACTCTTGTCTCAGGGCCTGTTTAAGGCTGCAAAACCTGTTATTTTTTTCCAGAATGGAAAAAAGGAGGTAAATGCTGAGCAGCCGGAGGCCACGGAATTCCCCCACGTGGGAGGCAATAAAGTTCTGGAGAACAAAGAAATCTTACAGGCAGGAAAGAGCCACAGGAACTAATTGTTCATGTTACGTGAATTCTGCCCTTTAATAATTACCGTGAACTCTGTAACATCATGTCTGGTAAGATTAGCTTACACATAAAATCAGCGTTGGATATTTTTTCTTTTTTTTTCTTTAACAAGTCTGTTATATGAGTTTTATACCCAAAGTTCAACTCTAAGCTCAAACTTTCTGGGATCGTTTCAGGAATAGTTTTTCTTTTATGTGCACATACGCAAGTTCCCTGAGCTTGCGTACAAATCACTTGGAACTTGTAAACTGCTGCAGATCCAAATATGGTAACAGTTCAAATGAAATACAAAATGCGTTTTAGTTTTTCAGTGGGCAAATAATGGATTAAAGGAAACCTGTGCGTTTAAAGAGGAACTTTTACCCAGTATTGAACTTCATCCCAATCAGTAGCTGATAACCCCTTTCCCATAAGAGAGCTTTACCTTTTCTCAAATAGATCATCGGGGACATCTGTGTGGCTGATAGTGTGTGGTGAAACCCCTCCCACAGTGTGATGTCAGGACCATGGTCCTGACAGGTTGCTATCTGTGAATCTCATGATAAATAACAGCTTTCTCAAACTGCCAAGCAAAGAATATCTCCCTCTGTGAATAGAACTCTCAGTAACAAACATTCCATACAGATCAACTGGCAGGACAAAAGAGGTCGCCACCAGTGATACATTTCAGAATGTAAATCAGGGAGAGGAAAAAATTTACAACAGGCCATACACTCACAAAATAATTTTCACTACAGTTCCTCTTTAAATTGGAGAAAAATCAGAAACTTACCTCAGTCCTCAAGATCACTGCTTCTTGCAGGGACCCTCTGAAACCTCTCGGCTGCACTACTCGGCTGCATATACGAGCGTGGCCACACTACCATACATATACGAGCGTGGCCACACTACCATACATATATGAGCGTGGCCACACTACCATACATATACGAGCGTGGCCACACTACCATACATATACGAGCGTGGCCACAATACCATACATATACGAGCGTGGCCACACTACCATACATCGAGCGTGGCCACACTACCATACATATACGTGCGTGGCCACACTACCATACATATACGAGCGTGGCCACACTACCATACATATACGAGCGTGGCCACACTACCATACACATACGAGCGTGGCCACACTACCATACATATACGAGCGTGGCCACACTACCATACATATACGAGCGTGGCCACACTACCATACATGTACGAGCGTGGCCACACTACCATACATATACGAGCGTGGCCACACTACCATACATATACGAGCGTGGCCACACTACCATACATATACGAGCGTGGCCACACTACCATACACATACGAGCGTGGCCACACTACCATACATATACGAGCGTGGCCACACTACCATACATATACGAGCGTGGCCACACTACCATACATATACGAGCGTGGCCACACTACCATACATCGAGCGTGGCCACACTACCATACATATACGTGCGTGGCCACACTACCATACATATACGAGCGTGGCCACACTACCATACATATACGAGCGTGGCCACACTACCATACATATACGAGCGTGGCCACACTACCATACATATACGAGCGTGGCCACACTACCATACATATACGAGCGTGGCCACACTACCATACATATACGAGCGTGGCCACACTACCATACATATACGAGCGTGGCCACACTACCATACATATACGAGCGTGGCCACACTACTATACATATACGAGCGTGGTTACACTACCATACATATACGAGCGTGGCCACACTACCATACATATACGAGCGTGGCCACACTACCATACATATACGAGCGTGGCCACACTACCATACATATACGAGCGTGGCCACACTACCATACATATACGAGCGTGGCCACACTACCATACATATACGAGCGTGGCCACACTACCATACATGTACGAGCGTGGCCACACTACCATACATATACGAGCGTGGTCACACTACCATACATATACGAGCGTGGCCACACTACCATACATATACGAGCGTGGCCACACTACCATACATATACGAGCGTGGCCACACTACCATAAATATACGAGCGTGGCCACACTACCATACATATACGAGCGTGGCCACACTACCATACATATACGAGCGTGGCCACACTACCATACATATACGAGCGTGGCCACACTACCATAAATATACGAGCGTGGCCACACTACCATACATATACGAGCGTGGCCACACTACCATACATATACGAGCGTGGCCACACTAGCATACATATACGAGCGTGGCCACACTACCATACATATACGAGCGTGGCCACACTACCATACATATACGAGCGTGGCCACACTACCATACATATACGAGCGTGGCCACACTACCATACATATACGAGCGTGGCCACACTACCATACATCGAGCGTGGCCACACTACCATACATATACGAGCGTGGCCACACTACCATACATATACGAGCGTGGCCACACTAGCATACATATACGAGCGTGGCCACACTAGCATACATATACGAGCGTGGCCACACTACCATACATATACGAGCGTGGCCGCACTACCATACATATACGAGCGTGGCCACACTACCATACATATACGAGCGTGGCCACACTACCATACATATAAGAGCGTGGCCACACTACCATACATATACGAGCGTGGCCACACTACCATACATATACGAGCGTGGCCACACTACTATACATATACGAGCGTGGCCACACTACCATACATATACGAGCGTGGCCACACTGCCAAACATATACGAGCGTGGCCACACTGTGCAGGCGCAGGACGCCACACACTTATGCAGTACCACAACACTGCTCATGTACGGTACGGAAGGCAAAGCTCAAACGGCTCTGTGCTTCTAAGCAGATGCAAGGTGTCCTATGCATGCATAGTGCCTCCGTGTCATTCACAGATGGTAGCGCACCCACACGTGCTCTTCAGCAAGCCATTATAGAAGACGTTTTGGGGTCCCAGTGCTGGAATGGCGAGGTGTAGGGGGACATGGGAAGCCTCTGGATTATCCAAAGCCTTCCCTCCACTGAAGGAAGTACCCAACTAGGGCACTTTTTTCACTACAGGTACACTTTAACCTCCCTAGCGTTCTGGATGAGCTGAGCTCATCCAGAGACGCTGGAGGTCACCGTGGGCCGATTTGAATAATTTTTTTTAAACACGCAGCAAGCACTTTGCCTGCTGCGTGTCCTACCCGATCGCCGCAGCTCGCCGCCGATCCGCCGCTACCCTCCGCGATACAGGCCCCCCCCCCCGTGCGCTGCCTGGCCAATCAGTGCCAGGCAGCGCTGAGGGGTGGATCGGGACTCCCTGTGACGCCACGACGTCGATGACGTCACTCCGTTCGTCGCCATGGCAAAGGGGGAAGCCCTGAAGGAAATCCCGTTCAGAAAGGGATTTCCGGAGGGGTCTTTGCACCGGCGGCGATCGGAGGGGTGGGAGGGACGCCGCAGGGAGGGGGGAATCATGTAGCTAGCGCTAGGCTAGCTACATGATAAAAAAAAAAATTATGCACAAAAAAAGTTGAACTGTAATGAGGGATATGGAGGCTGCCATTTTTATTTCCATTTAAACGATACTAGTTGCCAGTCAGCCCTGCTGGTCTATTTGGCTGCAGTAGTGTCTGAATCACACCAGTAACAAGCATGCAGCTAATCTTGTCAGACCTGACAATAATGTTAGGAACACCTGATCTGCTGCATGCTTGTTCAGGGGCTACGGCTAAAATTATTAGAGGCAGAGAGGATAGTAATGCTTTTGCTAGGTACACACTATTAGATTTTTCTGTCAAAATCAGGGCCGGGCCGAGGCATAGGCTGGAGAGGCTCCAGCCTCAGGGCGCAGTGTAGGAGGGGGCGCACAATTCATTCAGCTGTCATTCCTAATTGTGTCTGAAGCAGAAAGAAATAATAAAAGGAGATACATGGAAGTGACTACAAGCCAGATAACTAGAGATTAAGGTGTTGGGGGCCCTGAAGTGCCTCTTAGTCTAATAGCAATGTGTGTGACTGCTGGGGTGGGGGGATGGAGGGGCGCACTTTGGTGTCTCAGCCTTGGGTGCTGGAGGACCTTGTCCCGGCTCTGGTCAAAATTACTGTCAGATCGATAATTTCTAACATGTCCAATCTACTATCCGATGAGTGTACCCAGACAGGGCATGTGTGAGTAAGATCCGTGCATGCCCAGTAGGATGAACCACTCTTTCACAGAGGAAAAAAGCTGTTCATAGTGGCTTCATTCTACTAGGCATGCATGGACCTTACTCGCACATGCCCAGTCCAGCTGCGCTTGTCCACTGCCAGAATTGTGGCCAAAAGAAGAAGAGGGACCTTTTTGCTGGAACAGTGGACTCTATGGGGATATGACTAACAATTATCTTTTATTTTTTTACTTACTTCAGGTGTACTTTTAGACTAAAACAAAGGTGCCGCCCTCTTTTCTGTGGACTTCCCTAGTATTGGTTCATTGTACAGTATGCAGAAAACTTCTGTGTCATGTGACTTGAAGCTTATTCTTTGTCTCCTCAGTTTATGAAAACACTGACTCTGACTCCAAGTACCCAAAATTTCTCCAACTCCGAATCCTCAACTCCGACTCCTTAGTCTAATACTTACCAGGGCTGTGGAGTCGGTACAGAAATCATCTGACTCCTAATTTTTTCACTATAACAAAATAGCGTGCCTTAACAGAGTTAACATGCCTTATCAGAGTTAACGTGCCTTATCAGAGTAGCACAGCGAGCTCTACGAACTTAAGCCTGCTAATTGGCAATGACAAGAGCTCCACTCGTCCTGTCCTGAGCCCCTGCGGGTCCAGTCACGTTAAAGGACATTATCCCTGCACTTTGATTGGCCCAATAGGCTGCCTGTCACTTGACAGGAAATTTGACAGGCAGCCTATTGGGCCAATCAAAGTGCGGGGATAATGTCCTTTAAACTGATTGGACCCTCAGGGGCTCAGGGCAGGTCGAGTGGAGCGCTCGTCATTGCCAATTAGCAGGCAAATGTCCGTATGCTACTCTGAAAAGGCATGCTAACTCAGATAAGGCGTGCTAGCTCTGAAAAGGCACGCTAACTCTAATAAGGCACGCTAACTCTGATAAGGCATGTTAACTCTGATAAGGCGGACTATTTGCTATAGTGAATCAACCCCTAGGTATCCAAAATTGCTCCAACTCCGACTTCACAGCCCAGGTTCTAATGGGGACATGCTGTAAAATAAAACCCTGAGACAGGTACAAATTCAGCATGTGATTCCTCTGACCGACAGCTGCACAAGTCTATTAGGTGGATTTGACCTTTAAAAATATTTTGCAATAGATATGAATTTTAATAAAACTGTCAGAGCAACTTATTAGAACTTCAGGCAAATACTTAAAAAAAAAAAAAGTTTAGTTCATATAGGTATGTATATTCAAAGAGGAATCACTAAACTGTTTTTTAACTTTGGGTCATTATCGGTCATCTCTCCTCATATTAAAGGGCAATTTCAGATTCCTTTTATTTCAGTTTTGAGTACTGTGGAAGACGTTAGAAACTTCTCTGTGCTTATACTGGTGTCTAACTTCCTACTCTCTGGCCTTAAAGTGAACCAGAGATGAAGCACCCTCATGTATTTTACCATATATATCAGTGGGAACATTAGAGAAAACACCTACCCTGCTCTCTGTTTCATTTTTCACTGTTCAGCTTGCTTCTTACCAGCGCTGATAAAATCCCAGACTGAGCATTCAGTCTGGCTTTGCTCAGGAATCATTATAGCAGATCAGGCTTACCATTTGCCACAAAGCTCTATTGGGTCCATGCTACGGTGCAAGCCATCGACAGTCGCCTTTGCGGAGGGTACAGTGCTGGAACAAGCCAGTTGAGGAAGGGCGAAGCCTCCAGAGGCTTCCCCCCTCCTCAACTGGCTCATTCCAGCACTGTCCCCTCCGCAAAGGCGACTGTTGATGGCTTGCACCGTAGCATGGACCCAATAGAGCTTTGTAGCAAATGGTAAGCCTGATCTGGTCCGTGCTACTCTGCATGTGTGAGCTGTCTGCACCTACACAGTAGCACAGAGCCGCTTATGCACAGCTTTTTCCTACATGCACAAGTGGTTCGATATTAATACAATCAAGCAGGGGTGTAACTAGACATCACTGGGCCCCCCTGCGAAACTTTGAAAGGGGCCCCCCACCCCTCTCGCTTTCTGCACAGGAAAACTGAGGACCTATGTGTTTTCCCCATGCAGATAAAAACACTTAGGGCTTGATTCACAAAGCGGTGCTAACCTAGTTAGCACGCCTAAAGACTTTTGGGCGCGATAAGCATTGCACTAAGTAGGTTAGCACCGTTTTGAGGGAAAAACTCGCGCGCAAAGTTTTTCGCGCAACGTCTTGCGCACGCAAAGTCCGCTGCGCGCGAAACGTCGCATAGGGTTTATTGGCATTGCGCGCGTAAACTTTGCGCGCGTAAAAGTTTACGCGCAAAACTTTGCGCGAGTTTATTTTATCACGCCTAAACTGAGTTTAGGCGTGATAATGGGCTTTTCACCAGCGTGCTAACAGTTTGCACCGATTTGTGAATCAAGCTCTTAGACTTAAAGGAAATGTCAGGCAATCTATGCTACCCCCAGATCTACTTACCCGGGGATTCCTCCAGCCCCTTGCAGCTGACAAGTCCCTCCCTCGTTGCAGCTCTGTTCCCAGAACATACATACACACACAGCCGTATTATTTTACTACATGAGAGCACATGCTATATGGAGGAACAACAATGACATGCTGAACATAAGATACAGTATTCACTGTAACTTTAGCAAAACATTCAGAATGTCACTGCTTGATACTGTTATTACGGGATTTTAGACTCAGTATGAGACACAAGCTCTTAAGGAGGCAGCGACAGTCAGACATAAATCTTACCCATTCCACTTTGTCCAGTAATTAGAAACCATAAGGTCACTAGCGTGCAGGGCTGTGGAGTCGGAGTTGGAGTCGGAGTCGAGGAGTCGGGGCAATTTTGGATACCCGGAGTAGGAGTTGGAGTCGTGGTTTCAGAAACTGAGGAGTCGGAGTCGGGAGTCGGAGTCGCATGATTTTTGTACAAAATCCACAGCCCTGTTGTGAGGAAACGCGGAAAAGCCGCATTTTTAAAGAGGAACTCCAGTGAAAATAGTGTAATAAAAATGTGCTTCATTTTTACAATAACTATGTATAAATGATTTAGTCAGTGTTTGCCCATTGTAAAAGCTTTTCTCTCCCTGATTTACATTCTGACATTTCTCACATGGTGACATTTTTACTGTGGGCAGGTTATGTAGCTGCTGCTAGCTGTTTTGGCCGGTGGAGACAGTTGTAAACAGCTATTTCCTGTCTGTGAACCTTGTTACATTGTGGCAAACTGTCAAAAGTACCGCGGTCCTCAGAGCTTCTTGTGGGAGGGGTTTCACCACAATATCAGTCATACAACGCCCCCTGATGGTCTGTTTGTGAAAAGCAATAGATTTCTAATGGAAAAGGGAGTATCAGCTACTGATTGGGATAAAGTTCAATTCTTGGTTGGAGTTTCTCTTTAAATGAAAGCCATTCTTCTGGCATAGTGCAGGAAAATGGAAAACGCTGATTTCGGAGATCCCCCACACTGTGAACTGAGGCTTAAAAACTAAACAGCGTGTTTGCTGTGTTCGCTAGCAGCTAGTGTGTAAGAGCTCTCGGGTGCACCTCCTCCTATGTGGGCGATACACAGCGGACGAGATGCAGAACGGAATTGTGCGCTGCAAGAGGAAAGCAAGCAGGCCGGCTATTTCTAGTCTGTCATCTGTCAGAAAAATGCCAGTTTGCCGATTTGTGCCGCCCACACAAGCTCTGCTCAGGGAAGCGCAGATGCTATCCAGGCCGCCGTGAGCGTGTGCCCGCTGGGCAGGCTAAACAGGGACGAGGCCCAAGGGCTTTACTGTACAAGACTGTCTTCATCTCTCCACAAAGCAAGGGTGGCGCAGGTCTCCAGTAAGGGCCTGTAGGAGAGGAGAGCAGCTAAAGGGGAACCCCAACCTGCCATATCAGAACCTTCTCACTCGATAGGCCATCATTGACCTATGCCTGGTCTCCAGCAGCCACTGGGCACATTCCCGCTACACTTCCACTGTGTGGCTTCCTGACAATCCTTCTAGTCCTTTAAAGGGAACCTGAAGCGAGAAGTATATGGAAGCTGCCATGTTTATTTTCTTTTAAACAATACCAGTTGCCTGGAAACCCTGCGAATCTATTTGGCTACAGTAGAGTTTGAATCACACCATAAACAAGCCTGCAGGTAATCTCAGATCTGACAAATGCCGGAAACACCTGATCTGCTGCATGCTAGTTCAGGGTCTATGGCTAAAAGTTTTAGAGGAAGAGGATCAGCAGAGCTGCCAGGGAACTAGTATTGCTTAAAAAGGAAATAAATATGGCAGCCTCCATATCCCTCTCACTTAAAGAGAAACTCCGACCAAGAATTGAACTTTATCCCAATCAGTAGTTGATACCCCCTTTTACCATGAGAAATCTATTCCTTTTCACAAACAGACCATCAGGGGGTGCTGTATGGCTGATATTGTGGTGAAACCCCTCCCACAAAGAAATTCTGAGTACGTACTCTTGGCAGTTTCCTGTCTGGGAACCTTGCTGCATTGTGGGAAATAGCGGTTTACAGCTGTTTCCAACCGTCAAAAAAGCATGCAGCAGCTACATCACCTGCCCACAGTAAAAATTTCACCATGTAATAAATGTCAGAATGTAAATCAGGGATTTAAAAGATTTTACAATGGGCAAACACTGACTAAATCATTTGTACATAATTATTGTAAAAATGAAGTACTTTTTTTTATTACATTATTTTCACTGGAGTTCCTCTTTAAGTTGTCCTTGAACCACAAACTTCTATACAAGCCTATGGACAAACTGGATGGGCAAGAAGCGGCAAAGCAGAGGTGCGGTTGGTGTGTGCTCAATGGCTGACAGACAACAAGACGCCATGATCCATAAGGATGAGCTCCACAGAGCTCCAGCATTCGGATTCAGATTAGAACTTGCGAGGCGGTGGGGAGGGAGGGGCAGTTAACTTACCCTTGTCGTCACCTATAGCCGATGCGCTCCACATCACATTCCATCACATTCTCTCTCCAATGCATCCTCCTTCAAACCTGGAAGGTGTAAGTATTGGAGGAACACGGAACGCAATTGAACACGACATGGAGCACAATGGACTTAGGCAGTGACAATGGTCAGTTAACTGCCCCCTGACATGACCCACAAGTCTTAAATGGAGTGAATGAATACCTATAAGAGACAGTCGATTTGTGGGTGGTACGAGGGGACCCCCACAGTCAAGCACTCTGTATATATATATATATATATATATATATATGTAAATGAACACCTATCAGAGACAGTCTTCAAATCTGTGGGAGGTACAAGGGAACCATGGGCGGTGCTACACTGGGGCACACTTGGGCACTGAATTCCCCCCCCCCCCCCCCGGGAATCACTGTGCCCCCTTTCCTTCAATAATAGCACCATCATTTGGACAATCTGTTTTGCTCAAAAGCATCTGAGTTCTGTTTGTGATGTTTACATTTGGTTGCTCTCATTGCTGAACTAGTCAGCCTTAATTTTATCACCTGAGTTAGGCAAAAAATAATAAAGCTTACCATACAAACATTGATTCTGATCACCCAAATGGGCCACACCAGCCAGTCATCCCGCCCCCTTTGTGCCCCCCAAAATTTGAAGCTGGAGCCGCTACTGAAGGGAACCCTCACAGTCAGGCACTCTGTACTGCCCATATATGTAAATTAACACCTAACAGGGCCAAAGAAAAACTAGCATTCAAATTTTCCCTGGCTTGTATAACATTTTGCTGTAATGTAATTACATTCTGCAGAGAACTGTCTGTGGCTGCAGCGCACTGTATTGCTGTGTCACAAACGTGCTGCTTTTTTTTAGTGTGTGTCCTGAGGCAGGAGTCACAACTGTCCATATGGAAAACACACGTGGGTTTTTCACACGTCATTTTCCAGGCCCTATGCGCGTTAGTCTGCATTATGCATTAAGGCTGGTTTCTCAGTGGGACGTTAAAGTCCCACGTTACAGCAGCCAGTAACGCAGCCTAACTCACAGCACTGTAAAATCAATGTGCTATTCACAGTGCACACGTTGCGTTATATAGTAAAGCAGCACGTTTAAACAAAGTGCTGTATGCTGTACGTTATACTCGACTAAGCCATGTTAGATTGTTTGCACATGCTCAGTAATGTTGGAGGAGGAGGTCTCCCCTCCCCCTCCTCCTCCGCAGCCACATGGCTAATTAATATTCACTGCACTGTGGTGACTCTGGTGGGACTGTAGTGTTGTCCGGATCATGAACGAATCGTTCATTTGATCCGGATCTTTTTTGTGAGTCGAATCATCCGGATCATCACAATGAAAGATTCGGTTCACAGTGGATGTCTGTCTGCAAGAAACAGGAACATACAGAATGTACAGTGCAGGGAAAGTCTTGTCCTGCTAGTCATTTCACCCCCAGTCTACTTCCCTAGTAAAATGATTCAAATGATTTGGTTCAAAGATCCGGATCTTTTCAATGATCCGATTCAAATGATTCGAATCCTTAAAAAGATCCGGACTTCCTATCACTAACCTCGAGCAGCTGCTTTGAGAGCCGCATAACACAGCTCAATCTGATGTCCAACTTCAACACCACCATGGGTTGCGTTAGGGGCACGTTATGCGACCATAACGTCCCCTAAAACGCAACGTCTTGGTGGGAAAGTAGCCTTAAAGCCAATGGGTACGGGTTAAAAAAAGAAAAAGTCAGATACTCACCTAAGGAGAGGGAAGGCTCGGTCCTAATGAGCCTTCCCTCTCCTCTCCTGGTGCCCTCGGTGCTGCGCTGGCTCCCCCGTTCGCGTCCGCCGCCGCAGGAACTTCGGAGGTGTTCGGGAGCACTCGGGCTTCCGAAGACGGGCCGCTCCATACTACGTACGCGCGAGCACGTCATAGAGGGCGCTCGCGCATGCGTAGTATGGAGCGGCCGCGTCATCGGGAGCCCGAGTGCTCCCGAAGGCTTCCGAAAGGTCCCTTAGGCGTGCGGAAGTGGCAGTATTTGACCGAACTGGTCGAATACTGCCACGGGGGATCCTGCGCGGGACTGGGCACCGGGAGAGGAGGGGGAAGGCTCATTAGAACCGAGCCTTCCCTCTCCTTAGGTGAGTATCTGACTTTTTCTTTTTTTAACCGGTAAACATTCACTTTAAAGGCAAGCATTTTTTTCACAGCAGCTGATGTTTGTCAATGAGGAATCACAATAGACCTGCGAAAAAGTAGTGCATGTTGTCAGTTTTTTTAACGCATATAAATTTCATAACAGAAATCGCAGATACTGTCTAAAATTGCAGTAGGTCCATTGGAAAAACATTATTTGCGTTTTTGGGTGCGATTTTCGAACAGGAACATCTGCTCCCTCAGCTTGATAACTTATCAGATGGTTTGTGTTCGTTGGTTGGGCTTTTTTGACGACTTTTCCTCATTGTCCCCAGGAAGAAATCTGTCTGCTACACACCATACAATTTTTGATATCTTTCTTTTTCATTTTAGAATTGCCAATGATTTGTATGGCTGATTGTAACATTTTACCAATCTGACCAATGTACCACACGTGTGTGTTCAATATTTCCCCAGCTATGAACATAACATCAGGACATGTAAGGTTTTTAACTTGCTATTGGGTAGCCCGGTGGATGAAATTTCCAGCAGGAGAGATTCCCCTTCAGCTGGTAATCCCTGGGATCCCTTCAAACAGGACGCAGAAAACATTAAAAGCCTCACGGAGATACTAACCCTTTGCCTAACATCTAACCATCCAGCAGCTGGATGCACAGAGGAGAGGAAGAAAGCTGCACTGTGGTGGCAAGCGCATTTGGTCAATGAAACGAGTATCCTAACCATTTTGTTGCTCACGTTAAGGTGTAACTCCAGCCAAAGCTTTTTATTTTAACTGCGGATAGAGTGGACAAGAGGCTAGAACCGCTAGCAGAGAGAGATTTTCTATGAATTACTTCTCTAGACATAACAACCAAAGTTGTAACTGAGATGAACCTTGTGTACGATAACACATACTTACCCAAGAGGGAAGCCTCTGGATCCTATAGATCAGGGTGTCAAACTCAAATAAAAATTGGGCCGAAATTGAGCTCTGGGACCAAATCTTGGGACAACCTCAATGTCTACTGGCCACCTCTCTCCCTTATAAAGTTCCCTGGTGTCTAATAGCCCCCCTCCATCCCCTATACAGTTCCCCAGTGTCTGGTGCCGCCCACCCCCCTTCCCTTATAAGCTTCCATGGTGTCTAGCGGCCCTCCTCCCTCATCTATACAGTGCCCTGGTGTTTAGTGGTTCTCTCTCCCCCCCCATACAGTTTCCTGGTATCAAGTGCCCCCCCTCTTCCCCTATACAGTTCCCTGGTGTCTAGTGCCCCCCTCCCTCTCCTATACTGTTCCCTGGTGCCTAGTGCTTTCCCCCTCCCCATATGGCTTCCTGGTGATCAGTGCAAACTTGGCTCTCCAGCTGTTAAGGAACTACACGTCCCACAATGCATTGCATGAGTCTGACAGCCACAGTCATGATTCATAAAGGCAAATGCATTGTGGGACTTGTAGTTCCTTAACAGCTGGAGAGCCAAGTTTGCAGATCACTGATCTAGGACTAACTCTCCAATATACCTTCTCTGGTGGTCCTAAGAGGGCCAAACATAATGCAAAGTGAGGAAACCACCTGAGGGCCAAATCTGATGGCTCCGAGGGCTAGATTTGGCCCACGGGCCAGAGCTGGGCATGTATGCTATAGAGGTTTCTCACACCATCCCAATAGCACAGACCCCCTAAAGAATTCAGACAAGGGTTTGTCGGAAAGAAGATCAGGGCCACGCTCCTCTTCAAGCACGACCATGGCCAAACTATACCGAGTAAATACGGACACACCTGCACAGTCAGCCGGAGCCACTCGTGCAGGAAAGGCTATGTGCAACAGTGCAGTAGTGCGCGCAGGATCTTCCGAAGGGTAAGAAGCGAGGAGGACACAGGTAGCCTCTACGGCATCCAGAGTAAGCATGCCTTTTTTTTTTTTACACAAGGTTCACCTTGGCTTCCCTTTAATGACTTATTGAACAAGATTTATTTGCAAACTTTCAAAACTTTACATTTCTACTTCAGGCATAATACAAGACAAAGAGAACTGCACAAAAATGATGTAACATAAAAATACTTATTTATGATTTTGTAGGCTTATTCAGCAAGCTGAGCATGTTACTGAAACAAGAGGAGAGGGACATTCAAGAACACAGCTAGCAAATATAACCTCACAGTTCTTCAAAATGTTTTATCACATGACTAAAGAGGGTGATTTTTTTTGCTGTCTGTATCCTCAATGGAGAGACTTAATCTCTCATCTGAGTTGACAGTGATTCCTTTAGTGGGGCATGAAGTGAGTAGAAATTTTCCCTGGATAGAACGCAGATGGGAGTTAAAACTGGACCAAAAGTTCTAACCCTTCTTTGTTTTATCCAAAGGTAAAATTTAAACTTTTAGCTGGAGTTGCACCTAACAGGGTACCTAAAATCCATGGAGTGATGGTAAAGCCACATCTAAACAGCTTTACTCTCCTGGCTTCCTAGGTATTTCCACCCGTTTATACAGTTGGGATCGGTTCACACTTGTTTCAAAACCGTATCCGTGGCTTGTTTTTTTTGTCCTGGACTAAAACGGAGCCACGGATACCAATGTTAAAAATAGCGTCCGTCTTCACACACTTCAAAAAACTGATCCATGGACTCCGTTTTAGAAAACTGATCAGAGAGTCCTGATTTGCCACATTTTCACAGAGCCCGGATACCCGCAGAGGCAAAGGCAATACAAAAACGGATCTCCCTCTACACAGAGAACTTTGCACACAAAACGGATACCAAAGCAGATTGCCTACTGCCTGCTCCTCCCCTCAACGTCATCTTTGCGGAAACTCTTTATCCAATAGAAACACACAGGTAGGAAAGACAAGTTTTTGACACATGTTTAAACGGACTGGGAACAGATGCTGCAAAAGCACAACATTTTGAAAAACAGATCAGTTTTTAGAAAAAACCTGATGATCTGCAACTTGACAAGTGCGGAGCGACTCTATATATTCAGAGGACTTCCACGACCCCCTCCTCTTTCCACATCTTTTCCTGACCGCGCTTACACATGTTGAATGATGTCATCCTACATGGTATGCTCTGAGGCTGCCATACTGTGGGCACGTCCACCCCCAGACTGACCACTTACGGGGGAGGCGGGAGCAGCACAACATACTGGAGGTGGCAGGTAGGACTGGCTGGCCATTTATACACCTGGTCTGAGGAAGTTGGAGCACCTCAACTTAGCTGCTGTAAGCCCTCCCTGCAGCACCTTCACAGAGGCGGACCTAGGGGAGGAGCCATGATAGAAAATCAATTTTATTATGCAAGTATTTCTGTTTTACCCAGGTTTTCCAGCTTACTTGCCAACAAAGCTGCCTCCGTACACTTTAAAGTGAACAAGAGGTTGAGAGGGATATGGGGGCTGACGTGTATTTCCTTTTAAATAATGCACATTGCCTGGCTGTCCTGTTGATCTTCTCCCTCTAATATTTTAAGCCATAGGCCCCAAACAAGCAGGCAGATCAGATGTCTATGACAAATCTGACAAGAATAGCTGAATGCTTGTTTCAGGGGTGTGATTCAGACCCTGCAGACCACAAAGATCAGCAGGGCTGCCAGGCAACTGGTGTTGTTTACAGTAAAAGGAAATAAATATGGCAGCCTCCATATCCCGCTCACCTCGGGATCACTTTAAAGAGAACCAGAGACAAAGCACCCTCATGTATTTTACCATATATATCAATGGGAACATGACAGTAAACACCTATCCTGCTCTCTGTTTCATTTTTCTCTGCTAAATCTGCCTGTTATCAGCCCTGATAAGAATCCCCGACTGAGCATAGCTTTTCCCCGGAATGATTATAACTGAGTCAGTCTTCTGTGATATATTTTCAAGCCCAAGCTTGCCCCCTTGTGGCTCTGCTTTGCTGCTTCGAGGATAAATAGCAGCAAAGCAGAGCCAAAAGGGGGCAGACTTGGGCTTGAAAAGACATCACAGAAGACTGACTCAGCTGTAATCATTCCAGGAAAAGCTAGACTGAATGCTCAGTCGGGGATTCTTATCAGGACTGATAACAGGCAGATTTAGCAGAGAAGAATGAAACAGAGAGCAGGGTAGGTGTTTACTGTCATGTTCCCATTGATATATTGTAAAATACATGAGGGTGCTTCGTCTCTGGTTCCCTTTAAGGGCCCGTTTCCACTAGCGCGGAAACCGGGCCGAATCCGCAGAGTTTCCCCGCAGGCAAATCGCTCGGGGAAACTCTGCCATAGGAAATAATGGCGCCGCCGGCCGAATCGCTTGCCCTAGCGATTTGGCCGGCATTGCCCTCAGTTTTCGTGCGGGAGGCAGCGAATGCATGGCTTCTGGGATTCGTCTGCATACCTGCAGACCCGGAGGTGCACAGCCGCGCGGTGGCTAGTGGAAACAGGCCCTTAAAGAGACACTGTAACTAGATAAACAGCCCCTGGGGGTACTCACCTCGGGAGGGGGAAGCCCCCGGACCCTAATGAGGCTTCCCACGCCGTCCTCTGTCCCACGGGGGTCTCGCTGCAGCCCTTCAAAGCCGACCCGACAAATCTGTCAGCCTGTTCAATATTCACCTTTCCAGGCTCCAGCGGGGGCGCTGTTTCGGCTCTGAAGTAGACGGAAATACCCAATCTCAGTCGGGTCCGCTCTACTGCGCAGCCGCCGGAGACTTGCGCCTATGCAGTAGAATGGACCAGACTTAGATCAGCTATTTCCGCCTACTTCGGAGCGGAGAGCCGATACTGCGCCTGCGCTGGAGCCGGGAAGGTAAATATTTACATCGCCAACGTTTGGAGGGGCACAGCGGGACCCCCGTGGGACGCAGGAGGACAGGAGAAGCCTCAATAGGATCCGGAGGCTTCTCCCTCCCGAGGTGAGTACCCCCCGGGGCTGTTTTTCTCAGTACAGGTTTTCTTTAAGGAGAACAACCATTGGATGGATCACTGTAGAAGAATGTGACAACTCATTTATTAGAGTAAAACTTCACAAACACCTGTTCTCCACATTTGGCTTCTAGCAACACATTTTTTGGTAATTTGCCCTGTCCATAAGTGCATCATTGTCAGATGGTCAGCAGCCCTTGGGAGGTTACAGTAGTCCATGAGTAGGGGTGGTAATATTTTTTAAGATCCACAAACTTATTATTACTATGTTTTTTTATAGTGTTGACATCTTCTGCTTTACAGAGTACATAGCCATGTCACTGACTGTTCTCAGAGGCCATAGGGGCAAGCCGACATATTGGGCCCCCAGGTATCCCCCTATTATTATAATTAAGTATTTATATAGCACAGACATCTTACACAGTGCTTTACAAAGCTTGTATATTCTTGTCATTAACTGTCTCTCAGAGCAGCTCACAATCGAATCCCTACCATAGTCATATGTCCATTGTAGCCTAGGGCTAATTTAGGGGAACTCCAATTAACTTTTCTGTATGTTTTTGGGATGTGGGAGGAAACTGGAGTGCCCGGAGGAAACCGACGCCGGCATGGGGAAAACATACAAACTCCTTGCAGATAGTGATATGAAAAGAGAAACAGTACCTGGCACAAAATGCAGCAGGGTGGACCAACCGGAGCTGGGAAGAGGATCGTGCACATCCAATACACTTGCAATATCCAACAGGAGGAAGGAAAGCGGGGCACCACTTCCTTTTAAAATCCCTTTATTTCCAGGTGGGCATGAAGCAGATACAGAACAGTGGGGGTGCCAAGTTCCTGACAGCTGTTTCGCTGGTTAAACCAGCTTCTTCAGAGGCAGAATGAAGAACCTGCTCTGCAACTGCCTTCATGCCCAACTGGAAAAAAAGGAAGTGATGGCCCACTTTTCTTCCTCCTGTTGGTTCTTGCAGATAGTGCCCCGGCTGGGCTGCAAGGTGAGAGTGCTATCCACTACGCCACCGTGCTCTCCCTAAGGGAATAGTGGTCCCTGGGGCCAATGCAGATTATTCGGCAACTGAGCCAACTCACCTGATTGGCCGGTTAATACATCAATTTGCCTTCATGCTTCCGTCTTCCATTCTGCTGGCTGACCATTCTCAGTGACCTAGCGGCATGTTTTGTGAGTACGGACACGCCGCCAGGTCACTGAGAAGAGGACGGCCACTGGGGATGAAGAAGTAAGCATGCAGACTAATGGAGGTGGGTGCCGGATGGACAGGTAAGTATGCTCCACTGATGTATATTCTGCAGGGGCCTCTGGGACATTACACACTTGGAATGAAAGGGGGGCATGGGGGATCCACTTTCCAGCTCTTCAGTTCTGGGGAACATCCACTTGGATGGGGGACGGTCGGGTGGGGGTCCTTGCAATGTTTGCCCAGGGCCCCATTGTGACTACAACCAGCACTGCAGACAGAGGAGCTCACAATCTAGTCACAGTCAAAGACCAACTTTTGGAGGAAACCACTGCATGTGTCAATATTTTGTTGGAATGTGGTGGGAAACCAGGAAAAACCCCACAAACATGGAGGCTAACTCCATGCAAACTCCATACAGAACATTGTTACAAACTATTAGTACTGCTGGCATATTTTGATGTACTTTTAATAAAATTAAATTATAATGATAACATTAGACTTTAAACTAACTATGCCAGCAGAAAGTAGGTTTTCCATTACCTGCATGAGGTAGGCATAGAAGCCAAGGTAGATACACAGTGATTCTATAAAATAAAATACAGAATAAAACTGTTGCAAAGTCCAGATACCACCTGCCTTATCATCCATTACAGACAAATTATAATAATACACATATAGATATACTAAACATGCCATTTGATTCATTACATTGTACAGCACCACGGAATATGTTGGCGCTTTATAAATAAATAAATAATAATAATTCTCACAGCTGGGTCTGCCTAGGCAGAGCTGCCTTCCAAAAGTCCACTGTCTGCCCCAAATACAGCTACTATGTCATCATGCAGGCTGGTGATTGGCTGGAGAGTGACCGGGGCACAGTGTACCATGATGTCATCAGAGACCCCCCATATGCCAGCAGAGAGATCACAGCAGCCATATGAATGGCATGAAGAGATGTATACAGTCAGTCATCAATAGGAGAAACTCACCTTCTACAGCCATGATGTCAGCACCGTGCTCCTCATACACCCCACATCATCCAGGAAGCCCACAGACCCCCTCAGCCTCTTATTCTATAGAGCTGCTATTCTATTCCTGCTTTCTGATCGCATCAGCTGCTAAGCAGCAACCTGCAGAGAGCGAGCCTGAGAATCTGCCGCAAGGCTGCATGGGAAATGTAGTCCGTTCAGTTCGCAGCCCTCAGCACTTGACTGATTATAGCTAGACATGAAGTCCAGAGGAGTTGGTATTATCGCAGGGCTGAGGCTCTGGGGTAGGCCGGTGCTGTCCGGTGATAATATTTCGCAAGGTAGTAGGTTTTAATGGGGAAATTGGGTTTAACAGGGACTACATTGACCAGAGGGCTTCGTTGTAGAAGCGAGAATTTTGACAGCTAGTGAAAGCATTTCCTTGAGAACTTCCTCTCTCTCAGGTGCCAGGGACGGCCAGGACCGCTCACTGCTGCTCTGCTGGAAAAACTGCATTTCTGGCAGCTGCTTCATTCAGGGCAGGGAAACCGCATTTTTGTGCTGAGGGGAAATCACAGCACCGCTATATACAGGTAGTGGCAATTCTCTTTTTGTGAAGTTTGCTTGTAAAACACTGTGACTATTTCACAAACCAGAGATAAGGGCTTATTCACACTGCAGTCGTTTTTTTCGCCCGCGTGCGGTTTTTAAAAACGACCCCTGACCGCGTGGACAGTGAATATCTATGAGAAGGTTCATATCAGCACGGATCATGCGCTGTGCGGCTAGCAAAGCGGCGCGTGTACCACAGGTCCGGATTTACCATAAGGCACTGTAGGCACTTGCCTACAGGCGCCTGATGATGGAAAGGCGGCTTACTTCCCTCCCAAAGCGCCTCCTCCTTCCTTCCCTATGCAGATTCCTGATGAGGGTGTAAATGAAAGGCTACTCACCCAGG
The DNA here is from genome assembly GCF_040937935.1 of Hyperolius riggenbachi. Taxonomy (NCBI): domain Eukaryota; kingdom Metazoa; phylum Chordata; class Amphibia; order Anura; family Hyperoliidae; genus Hyperolius; species Hyperolius riggenbachi. The sequence continues at coordinate 410,734,491 of NC_090650.1, forward strand.
TCTCAGCATTCCACTGACCAGATCTACCTTCAGTTAGGGGAACAACTAGCTACTTAATACTGAGGTTCCTCTAGCGACCTAATACTTGGGGCACCTCTAGCTACTTAATACTGAGGGTACTTCTGGCTACTTAATACTAATGGGCACCTGTAGCTACCTATGACTGGTAAGGGAGAAGTGACAGCTGAGTCAGCCAGGACATTTGCAGTGCGGGTCAGCAGGGGGTTTGTAGATTCATGGAGGGCGAAGTCTAAGGTGCCAGGACATCAGTGCCATAGGCTCCTGTGAGGTAAATCCGGGCCTGGTGTACCATTTTTGAGGCAATTCCGCCTCAATGGAAAGTATAGGAGTAATGCAAAACGCTCACAAAATCACTTTTGTGTAGCGATTGCGTTCGCGTTTTTAAGAATAAACACATTGTATTCTTTTCCAGGGGAAAGAGTTCACTTCCGGACTTGCGTCAGGGAGTGAACTACAAAACCGCTCGGAAAAAAACCCTTAGAAAACTGCTAAGCACAAAAACGAAACGCCCACCCAAGTGCCGGGAATCGGAAAAAAAAGACACCTCAAAAACAGCCCAACGCAGACGGACACGCAAGCTGAACGCAATGTGAAGAAGGCCTAAAGGGAACAAAAGGCGTTTTATTTTCCTGGAGCTTCTTCCAGCACCCTGTGGTCCGTTAAGGCCTCGTTCACATTATCAAACGCAGATGGCCATGCAACGAACGCACGCCATCTGCATTTGTATGCCTTGCGTGGCTGATCCCATTTACTATAGTGAATGGGTCAGCTGTGCGTATTGGGAAAATGCATGCAGCATGCGTTCACGCACCACACTGGTACGGTGCAGTCTATGCACTTGACGAAATACAGACAGCAACGCGTGCAATGTGAACGAGGCTTAAGGGCCTGTTTCCACTTGTGTGGCGCGGAATCGCTGCGGATCCCCCACTGACGAGATCGCATGCGGGTGCGATTCCGCATGCGTATTTTACCGCGATTTCGCATAGGTTAGTATTGATGCGATTTTAACCATGTCACTGCCTGTGTGATTTAACATTACTTTCTATGCGAAATCGCGGTAAAATACACATGCCAAAACCGCATGCGATTTCCCTCTTAAATACATTAGTGGCGATTCGCATAGCGGTGTGCGGGATGCGAATTCTGACGGCTCTTCCTTGCAGATTTCTCCCGCACAGAAAAACGCTCAGGATTACTGACAAGTGAAAACAGGGCCATCCACTTGTATTGACTATGCGGACAACGCATGCGGATTTGCGATAGTGGAAACGTGCCCTAAGACATAGTTCCCCAACCCTGCCCTCCAGGCCCATGAACAGTGCATGTTTTGCAGGAAACCACAAACATACACAGGTGAGGTAATTAATGTCTCAGCAGAGCTCATTAACTACCTCTGTGGATTTCCACAAAGCATGCCCTATTGGTGGGCCTTGAGGACAGGGTTGGAGAACACGGCACCAAGGTACCCATACATCTAGCAATTTTGGCCAATCGACCAAGAGATAGAGCTTTCTGTAATCTGAGCGAGATCTGTTGGCTGCTATAAACCGCAGGCCACTTCCCAATCGATTTCATTGCGGGAATTGGCCTTGTGACACCTCTGCGGTAGCATTTATTGCAACCTATCAGCATTTGCATCCTATAGGCAGAGGAGAAGGGAGGTTAGTGTTAGGCACAGAATGTGTACAGGGTAGTGTTAGGCACAGTATGAGGTAGGTCGGTGTGGTGCCCATACATGGTACAATTTTTTCATTTTTTTTTTCAATTAGACAAATTTGTTCAATTATTCCGCTAGATCGAATATAAAGATTTTTCGGTACTTTTCCGTTAGCCGGGCGCAACCACCAGGTGGCGTTAATTACTATCCCCCCCTCCAGGCCGCCGTGGATAGTAGGAAAATATGTAATTCTGGTGGAGTTTTATCGCCACCTAGTGGATGCGCCCGGCTAACAAAGAAGGACAGATTTTTCCAACATGTCCAATTGGATTTTTATTGAAAATAAAAAGATAATCGATTCTTTTTTTCTCGATCGAAAAAAAAGATTCTTTTAAACTTTCATTTGACTTGATCGTTTTGGTTGAATAAATGGGAAAATTGAACGTTTTTATTGTACCGTGTATGAGCACCATTAGGCAGAAAGGTTAGAAGGTTTATGTGGGGTGGAAGAATGGTAGAGATTGCAAATTCTGACTAAGGGCTGGTGCACACCAAGAGCGCTTTTTAAAACGCTTGTGCTTCAAAAAGCGCTTGGCTAATGTATTTGAATGGGATGGATCACAACAGAACGATGAGCTTTTTTCCCGACACACAGACTTGGGTCCTGCAGCATTTTTGCTGATTTCTGAGGCGATTCAGCCCCAATGTTAAGTATAGGGAAGTGGAAAATCGCTCTGAAAAACGCTAGATCAGAGTGATTTTCCAGGCGTTTTTGTTACAGAAGCTGTACAGTTACAGCTCTACTGTAACAAAAATAAAAACCGCTACACCAAAACGCTCCAAAAATCGCTAGGCATGCTTATAAAATCGCTAGGCACATGCCTAGAATCGCCTTAAAAAATCACTTCAAAAAGCACTGAGCATTTGCGGTGAAGCTAGCGCTTTTTGGTGTGCACTGGCCCTAAGTTACAAATATTTTCACTACAAGTAGCATTTTATGCAACCTGTCAGAATTTGCATCCAATACGAGAACAATGGTAGAGGTTGTATACCTCCCACCCCTGTGTAAAAATCTGTTGCTAATTTGTTCCCTGCATCAGCTGTTATCCACTCATGTCTTATGTTAACTGTTTTATTGTTTATTTCTATTGTTGTGCCCTGTATGCTGTTGTACAGCGCCACAGAAGATGCTGCTGCTGTATAAATCAATAATAATAACTGCCGATCCCAGCACCCAAATCACCTGCCTTGCTTACTGGTAGGAGTGAGTGAGTGAGCAGGCAGTTGAGGGCAAATCAGGAGTCATGATTCAGGTCACTGGTTCGCGGGCTGACAGGGCGGCTATAGCAGTGAAGCTATAGTCTGCGTCCACAAATCTGTAATTCGGGTGCCGGTGATTGCTGAATCTCATATTACGTGCCCCCCCCCCATGTTGCTTAGTGTTGTCCGGATCATGAACGATTCGGATCTTTGATCCGAATCTATTTTGTGAGTCGAATCATCCGAATCATCAAAATGAGTGATTCGGATCGCAAAAGGGGCAGGGCCAGGAGCGACACGCCCCCTCTCAGCGGGCTGCGGGGTCCTGGAAGCAGAGCTGAGATGGATCGCTCTGTTGGATGGGAGCCAGCCTTGCAGGGAGACAGGTAGATGAGAGAGAGGGGACATGGGTGCCACTGCCAGATATGTGTAGAGCACACATACTGGCTATAACGTGCTGCTGATTATAGGCTGGCTGTTCCGTAGTGCTGCACAGTGAACACATTGGAAGCTTTTGGCTCAGCTCAGCACAGCTCAGTAACTTTGCAGGCACTGTGATTGCAGGGCAATATGATCCTCCTGCACTGCTCTAAACAGCAGCACTTTACTTCTGGTAATGCTTTATTTCACTGTGCGACGTTTGCATTCAAAGTACACGGATGAGCATATAGGCGAAATATATGTAAAGCATATGATTGCAGCATGTGGGTATTGTGTGCAAGCAAACATTTCTGCTCTCTGCTCGTCCCTCCTCCCATCTCTGTCCACTCCCTGCCCTCTGTCCATCTTCTCCCCTTCTCTATGTGTCCACCCCCCTCCCCTTCTCCTGTCCATAGCAGGGAAAGACCTGTCCAGCTATTCATTTCACCCCCGAATGCTTCGGTAGTAAAATGATCCGAGATTCGGATCAAAGATCCGGATCTTTTCAATGATCCGATTCGAATCATCCGGATCATTGAAAAGATCCGAACTTCCCATCTCTAATGTTGCTACGGCTCAGAGGGGAATAGTATTTCACGCAGCCGTACGTGCATGGGGGGGGGGGGGCACTGAGGAGGAGATGAGGTTCTATAAATTAGTAAATGTGGTATTTTCTGTTTTATTTAGCAAAAACTGCATTTTTTTAACCACCTGTTATTCATAATGAATGCTTGTGAAAACTGAGACTGGAATTCTGAACTTTTTATTTCGTTTTGGATAGAGTGTTGCAGAAAGAGTCTAGTCAGAAGTGAAATTGCCGCTGACATCCAGAAATATAACACGCAAAATTGCTTTATTAAATATTAACATTAAAAGCACAGAGGACAGTGGCAAAGCCAGCATTTCTTAGCACCAGAAGCACAATACCTTACACAGTGCATAAAAGAGTACATCCATCAAGTTGTATCGAATAACAATAGCAATACATCAAATGACTGTCCTACTACACCATGCATTTGTACCATGCAGAACAACTTTACACAAGTCACACATACAAACAATGATTGTGTGTGAGCAGTGACTGCGAGAGGGGTGAAGAAGGTGCGACCACACCGGGGCCCTTGAGCCAGAGGGGCCGTCCCTCAACCACAGTATTAGCTCTCTATTGGTCCTGTGCTGGTAATAATCACTTCTATAGATACTTTGAATAGTAGTAATCATTTATAAACTGTTCCCCATCCCCTTCTTGCACCTCTGACACTGTAGTTGTCCTTGGCAGGTTTTGCTGCTCTGTATCAATTGTCATGTATAGAGTGCTTGGAGGGGCCCAATGTAAAACTTGCACTGGGGCCCACAGCTCCTTATCTACACCACTGTGTGTGAGGATTAAACCACAGGGGCAGGCAGAGGAGTACACTGTAAAGGCGAGTACACGCGCCTGACTTTTTCAAACTACGGCTCGTCAGACGGGCCCATGGGGCGGTCGTTCTGACGACAGTTCCACGTGTGTACAGGCTGTCGTCAGACTGATAAGACTGATTTTGACTCATCCGCTTGCCGTTGTTTCGGGGGTGTTGCTAGGATCCTAAGAGATCCGGGGCATTCCAGATGAAAAATGGATGTGGCTATGCACCAGAATGTGGGTGTGGTCAAGGGTGGGGCCAAATTTACATTAACTTAACAGCGGTCTAAGTAGGCCTGCCCACAAAAAAATACAATGCAGCATATCGCATACTGTAAATAGGCAGTGTCACTTAAACATATGGGATATGGGCAGCACGGTGGCGTAGTGGTTAGCTCTCTCGCCTTGTAGCGCTGGGTCCCTGGTTCGAATCCCAGCCAGGGCACTATCTGCAAAGAGTTTGTATGTTATCTCCGTGTCTGTGTGGGTTTCCTCCGGGCACTCCGGTTTCCTCCCACTCTCCAAAAACATACGGATAAGTTAATTGGCTACCCCTAAAAATTGCCCTGCGACTACAGTACTTACACTACATAATATAGACATATGGCATTGGTAGGGATTAGATTGTGAGCTCCTTTGAGGGACAGTTAGTGGCAAGATATATATATATATATATATATACATTGTACAGCGCTGCGTAATATGTCGGCGCTATATAAATACTAAATAATAATAATAATGCTAGAGGCTGAGTGGTGCCATGCTGGGCGTTGCGGTACCTCTATGGGGCATGCTGTGTGTTGTGGTGACATGCTGGAAGCTGTGGTGCCTGGAGCCTCCATAGTGAGTATGCATCATGTGTCCTCACTGTACCTACCCCCCCCCCCCCCCCCTCCCCAGCAGAGCAGCACAGCAGGAGGAACTACTTATCTCCACCATCTGGTCTCCAAGTCTGGAGACCTCCTCTGTAGCTGGCGATTCTCCCTCTAGCATCCAAGAATCTCATTCATTCTAAAGGGGCCCATACACCTAATGATTTTCCCGCCAATATACAGCAGATTCGATCACTGTGATCGAATCTGCTGTGAAATCGTTGCGCAAACGCTGACAGAACGATCGATTTCTGTCCGAAATCAATCGTTCCCATCGTTCCGTCTGTGCGGAAGATTTCACTCAATCGCCAACGGGTCGGGAGTGCGTCGATAGCGGCGTTCGAATGCCCAACGACCGACGCTAGCGGCAATACATGACCTGCTCCGGCCGGCGCAAGTCCCCAGGTCTCTGCTGTCTTCTTCTCCGCTGGGCTCCGAGTCCGGCAGGCTTCACTGAACTTCCTGTCCCGGCAGGAAGTTTAAACAGTAGAGCGCCCTCTACTGTTTAAACTTCCCCCGGACAGGAAGTTCAGTGAAGCCTGCCGGACTCGGAGCCCAGCGGAGAAGAAGACAGCAGAGACCGGGGGACTCGCGCCTGCCGGAGCAGGTAATGTATGCAGGGGGGGGGGGGGGGGGGGGCAGCAGCAGCGGCAGCTTCACAGATTGTGATCAGTTCCATGATGAAATCGATTCACAACCTGTTTGCAGTAAAGGCAGCCATACAATCCCTCTCTGATTAGATGCGATGGCCACTAACGATCCAATCTTTTTCATCCAATTTTACCAAATTATGCAGTAGAAGGGTAAGCTGAGTGAATATATTGAATGGCCAGGCTACTATAGGCTGTCCCTTATATTACATAGAAATGGTAAGATTGGATGAAAAAGATTGGATCATTAGTGGCCACCATCAGACACTAGGGGGAGAAGCCCGGAAGAGAAGATGTTTGCAGAATCTGGAGACCAAGCCGTCAGAGGGGAGTACTGCTGCCTGGGGGACATCCGGGGCACCTCAGAATAGATCCAGGGCACGTGCCACTGATCTTTGGGGCTAGCTACGCCCCGGCCCCTTTCCATGAGCAGCTCCAAGCTACTGCACAGGTGCAGCTCATTCACGAAGGGGAGTGCGGTTGGAAACTGTCAAAGGTTCCCGCTACCTAGGTAAGTATCTAACATCTTGTTCCCTGGCCAGTACAGGTTTGCTTAAAAAAAGAAGGAAAGCAATGGAACTTACCTCCGAAGACACCAAAATGAGGTATTAGTTTTTTTTAAAGTAAACCTGAACTGAAAATTAAAAGTCACAATAAACATACACACGTCATACTTACCTCCTGTGTAGTCTACTCCTCAATCTCTTTCTCCTCTCCTGCGTTTGTTCACTGTGTTCAGCGGAATTCTCCATCCTCCATTTTAAAAACTGACGATAAACCCGTAACAGCTTCTGGGTCAGCAGACTAAACTGTAATACTGTCCACTTGTGCCAGAGGGAAGCATGGGCATTACCTTGTACATCAGTTGTCATTCAGTTATAACTGGTATAGTGTCAAAATTATTCTTGCACCAATGTGGTAAGTTGACGTGCAGGAATCCACTCTGGAGCAACAAGCAGTACGTAATGGAACTTCAAGATCCGCACCGTCAAAATAGTAATTTTATTAAGTATAAAAATTAAAACATGATAAAATAGCGTGGGTCAAAGATGACGCACAGGCGTTTCGGACTTCCACAGTCCCTAGTGTCCCTTTTGCTGCATAGTGATTGGCTACACACGGCCTCGGGGACTAATCTGATTGGTGAGTATGTTCTCATGCATATGCTTTTGAGTTAATTAGATAGTTCTCTATGTGGTCCTCTTTGTATGTATCTAAACATGATTGAACTGAGCAGTAGCTAGTGTGGGTCCATGAAGGTTTGAGAAAGGACTGTGGAAGTCCGAAACGCCTGTGCGTCATCTTTGACCCACGCTATTTTATCATGTTTTAATTTTTATACTTAATAAAATTACTATTTTGACGGTGCGGATCTTGAAGTTCCATTTCAGTTATAACTGACAGCAACTGACCGGAAAGAATCAGTGTTAGAGGAAAATAGCATGCTTCTAAGAGGAACTGACGGCGAGGTAAGTATGTCATATTAATTCGCAGGTACATCATCATTTAAATGCTTTGACTGGGTTCAGGTTCCCTTGAAGCTCAGAGTTGTCAGTCACTGCAGCCGTACCTGAGAGTATATTAATCTATAGTGAGGGAGATCCAGGCAAGCGTTATTAATACTGGCATGTGACCATAATCGCCACGTTACCTAATTAACTCATCTTTTTAAAAGGCAGAAAGAACATTTCATCATTCTGGTACATTCCTTAATTATTCATCACAGCGCTCTATGCTCAGTGGCAGAACAAAGAGCGCGAGACAGAATTTATTTCACAAAGAAAGTTCTTCACAAGCGTGCATAAAACAGGTAATAGGCAGTGAAAAGGGGGGATGAACCCGCTGCACTTACAGCACCAAATCTCAGGGAATCTCTGTAGGGCACCAAATCTCAGTGAATTTCTGTAGGGCACTAAATCTCAGGAAATCTCAGCAGAGTATCAAATCTCAGAGAATCTCTGCATAGCGCCAAATCACAGAGAATCTCTGCAGAGCATCAAATCTCAAGAAATCTCTGCAGAGCTCCAAATCTCAGGGAAACTGCAGAGCGCCAAATCTCAGGGAAACTGCAGAGCACCAAATCTCAGGGAAACTGCAGAGCACCAAATCTCAGGGAATCTCTGCATAGTGCCAAATCTCAGGGAAACTCGGTAGAGCATCAAATCTCAGGAAGTCTCCGTAGAGCATCAAATCTCAGGAAATCTCTGTAGGTCACCAAATCTCAGGGAATCACTGTAGAGCGCTAAATCTCAGCGAATCTATGCAGAGTACCAAATCTCAGGGAATCGCTATAGGGCACCAAATCTCAGGGAATCTCCATAGGGCATCAAATCTCAGTGATCTTTGTAGAGCACCAAATCTTAGTAAATCTCTGTAGAGTACTGCAATTCAGTGAATTTCTGTACATTGCCAAATCTCAGTGAATTTATAATCAACTAGGATATGTGAGGGAGGCAAGACAGAAATGTACCTCAATGTTTATTATTTCTGGTTGAATTTGATGGACAGATTTATTTTTTTCAACCAAACTATGTAACTGTATGTAGAGCATACAATCTCAGTTACCTCTGGAGGGTGCTAAATCTTGGTGATCTCTGTAGCATACTGTAACGATCGGTGGGCACAGAGAGTGTCTGATTACCGGTGATCTGCAGTATCACCGGAAATACAGATATATACCAGATTATAAGTGATCTGCAGTCTCACCGATAATCCAATATACTAGCTAACCTCTGTTCACCTGAGTAGAGTGTAGTGTTTGGTGTAACAGTAACACTTTGAGGACTAGGCCTCAGTGCAGCAAGGAGTACTGCACAGATTCCCTCCGCAGACCTGAGCTCTCCAAGGCGGGAGGAGTCAGACTGACAGTGGGAAGGATGTCTGAAAGTGACCCTCAGGAGGAAGGGTCGCTAACAGAGCGAGGAACCGCCTCTAACGGTAAGGTCGGTTCTCGAGGTCGGACAAGCCAGGTCGTAAACACACGGACAGATAAAGTACAAGATCAGGAGACAAAGGCGGAGTCTAAGTACAGGCAGGGTTCGGCAACAGGGTATCAGAAATATCGAGGTACAGAATCAGGAGGCTAAGGCGGAGTCTAGAAACGAGCCGGGGTCGGCAACAGAGTATCAGAAATATCGAGGTACAAGATCAGAGTTCAGAAGAGTAGTCAAAGCAGGCAAAAGTCATAACAGATAATCACAATCAAACTAGTACTTTAGCTATCAACAGAATCTAGCTAAGTGTAGGATTACAGCTCCAGCTGGTCCCGGCACAATTGTGGATCTGATTACGGATCTGGGTGCTCCCACATATGTGATCGCACGCCAGACAAAGAGCAAGTGAACAACCAGCAGTATATATACTCTAGGACCTTTCCAGGACCTCCCTAATTGCTGGTCCAAAGAGAGCAGTGGAATTTGACCCCGCTGGTCAGCCGACTCCCTTCTAACTGCTATTTAAACTCTGCCTCTGTGCTCGCGCGTGTGTAAGTCTGAATCTTGGTGGACTATCAGTCCCAGCCACACCAGTACTGTCATGCAATGTATCTAGAGCGGGGGCCGCCTCTGATGCGGATTCCGCCGTTACCAATGTGGACTCCGCCGTTACCAATGCGGATTCCGCCGCACTGCCTATGCGGCATGCGGCGTTTTTTCCGCGTTGTGACGCCATGCTGGACGCGGAAACAGCCGCCTCACCTCGAGAGACGGCGGCCTTTCCGCGTTTCCTTACACATACATTATCAAAGTGAATGTCTGCAGAGCGCCAAATCTAAGAGCTCTCTGTAGAGTACCAAATCTAAGTGAATCTCTGTAGAGCACCAAATCTCGGTGATCTTTGTAGAGCACAACATTTCAGTGAGTTTTTTTGTACTTCACCAAATCTCAATGAATCTCTGTATTACACCCAATCTAAGTGACATGTAGAACATGAAATCTAAGTGAATCTCTGCAGAGCACCAAATCTTAGTAAACTTTGTAGGACACCAAATCTGAGTGATGTCTTTAGAGCACCACATTTAAAGGAGAACTAAAGTAAGAGGTATACGGAGGCTGCCATATTTATTTGCTTTTAATCAATACCAGTTGCCTGGCAGCCCTGCTGATCCTCTGCCTCTAATACTATTAGCCATAGCCCCTGAACAAGCATACAACAGATCAGGTGTTTCAGACTTTAACGTCAGATCTGACAAGACTAGCTGCATGCTTGTTTCTGGTGTTATTCAGATACTACTGCAGAGAAATAGACCAGCAGGGCTGCCAGGCAACTGGTATTGATTAAAAGGAAATAAATATGGCAGCCTCTATATACCTCTTACTTCAGATCCCCTTTAAATGATCTTTGTAGAGTTCCAAATCTAAGTGAATCTTTGTAGAGCGCCACATCTCACTAATATCTGTAGAGAACCAACTCTCAGTGAATCTCTTTAGGGCAACAACCTTCAGTGATCTCTGCAGAGCACCAAATCTCAGTAATCTTTGTAGGACATCACATCTCAGTGATCTATATAAATTACCCAATAAGCATGGTGGTGTAGTGGTTAGTGCTCTCGCCTTGTGACATTGGGTCCCTGGTTCGAATCTCAGCCAGGTCAACATCTGCAAGGAGTTTGTATGTTCTCCTCGTGTCTACGTGGGTCTGGTTTCCTCCCACATCCCAAAAACATACAGATAAGTTAATTGACTTCCCACTAAATTGGCCCTAGACTAGGATATGTACACTACACGATACATACATAGTTATAGGACTATGGTAGGAATTAGATTGTGAGCCCCTCAGAAGGACAGCTATGTGACAAGACAATATACTCTGTACAGCGCTGTGGAAGATGTCAGTGCTATATAAATCCTAAATAATAATACTAATAGACCATCAGATCCAAGTGAATTTCTGTAGAGCAGAGATCCCCAACCCTGTCCTCAAGGCCCACCAACAGTACATGTTTTGCAGGAAACTACAAACATGCACAGGGGAAGTAATTAGTGTTGCAGCAGAGCCGATTAACTGCCTCTGTGGATTTATACAAAACATTCAGTGTTGGTAAGCCTTGAGGACAGGGTTGGGGAACACTGCTGTAGAGCACCAAATCTAAGTGAATCCATGTAGAGTTTAGGTTCTCATTACAAGGTACATCTATTCCCGGGGGATACTTGGGATGGCTTCAAGGAGTACTTGAACTTATCTTCAATCTGTTACAGTGAGTTTGGGTCTTTAAAAATCTATACAAAATGTATAAATCATAAGTAACCAACACACAATCCAAAATTACGATAGAACCTTTATTGGGTACTAGCTGGTCGCCCGGCGTTGCCCGGGTATGTAATTGGCTAGTGTTAACTCTGCCCACTTTTTCTAATCCTAACACACAATTACTCAATGATGACCCAGTTTGTGAGCTTTGCGGTCTTTGGCATCAATAATTGGCATTGAAGTGAAATAAATCTAATTGGCTGTGGCTCCACTCATTTGAAAATCAATAGGTGAATTTTGATTAGCTTTTGTAGGCTCCACCCACTTTTCTGAATATTAATCCCAGTCACCCACTGTGCAAAGTTTAAGAACCCTGCCATTGACAGACAGTGTAAGAATGGCTGCAGTTTACATTCTGGCAGTGAAATTTGTATTTTTCTCCACCCACTGATGTCCTAATGTTTCCCGGGTATGTATTTGGCTGCTATTGGCTGTGGCCACTTTTTCTAACCCTAACACACAATTGTCAATAGTCAATGACCAAGTTTGCGAGATTTGTGGTCTTTGGCATGAATAATTTTCATTGAAATGAAACACATCTGATTCGCTGTTTGTGGCCCCACCCCTTTTCTAAATATTTAACCCCAGTCACCCAATGATCAACTGTACCAGGTTTGAGGCTTGTACCATTAACAGTGCAAAAATGGCAGCAATTAAATATTTGCCTTGAAAATCAATAGGTGAATTGTGATTGGTTTTTGTAGACTCCACCCACTTTTCTGAATATTAATCCCAGTCACCCAGTGACCAAATGTGCAAAGTTTTAGAACCCTACAATTAATAGTGTAAGAATGGCTGCAGTTTACATTTTCCCAGTGAAATGTGTGTTTGTCTCCGCCCACTGATGACTCGGCATTGCCCAGGTATGTATTTGGCTGGTGTTGTCTCCGCCCACTTTTTCTAACCCTAACACAAAATTACTTAATGACCAAGTTTGTGAGCTTTGCGGTCTTTGGCATCAATAATTTGCATTGAAATAAAATAAATCGGATTGGCTGTGGCTCCACCCCTTTTCTGAATTTGAACCCCAATCACCCAATGGCCAACTGTACCAGGTGATTAACAGTGCAAGAGGCTTGTGCCATTAACAGTGCAAGAATGGCATCAATTAAATATTCCCCTTAAAGGTTAATAGGTGGATTTTGATTGGCTTTTGTAGACTCCACCCACTTTTCTGAATGTATCTGTATTTTTCTCTGCCTACTGATGACCCAGCATTGCCCGATTATGTATTTGGCTGGTGTTGGCTGAGCCCACTTCTCCTAACCCTAACACACAATTGCTCAATTACTCAATGACCAAGTTTGTGAACTTTGCGGTCTTTGGCATCAATAACCTGCATTAAAATGGAACAAATCAAATTGGCTGTTTGGGGCTCCACCCCCTTATATAAATTTAAACCCCAGTCACGCAATGATCAACTGTACCAGGTTTGAGGCTTGTGCCATTAACAGTGCAAGAATGGCAGCAATTAAATATTCCCGGATGAACCCCTTGGCCAAGTTATCACGAATGTATTCCTGCATAGCCACCTTCTCTGGACCGGACAAGTTGTACAGGTGACCCCTAGGGGGCATACAACCAGCACGGAGATCAATGGGGCAATCGAACGGGCGATGAGGAGGTAATTGATCAGCAGACTTAGGACAAAATACATCAGAGAACTCAGAATACTCTTCGGGAACCCCCTCCACACAAATCTTGGTCTGACCCAATGTCACCTTCCCTAAACACTGTTGGTGACAATAATCGGACCATCTGGTTACCTGACCCGTAGCCCAGTCTATTTGTGGAGAATGGACTTGTAACCACGGCATGCCTAGGATAATAGTGGAGGTTGACATACGCAATACAAAAAACTGTAGTTGTTCCCCATGCAGTACCCCTAACGTGACTTTCACCTGCGGGGTCTGTGACACGGGACGATCCCGTTGCAGAGGGGAATCGTCTACTGCCGTGACCTGAATGGGGGGACTCACTGGAGTGAGGGGAATACCCAACTCCTGAGCAAATTCAAGGTTCATAAAATTAGCCGCTGAGCCAGAATCAATAAAAGCCTCAGTGGCTACAGACTTATTCTCCCATGTAATCGTACAGAGGAGAAGCAATTTTTTCTCTTTTTGGAGTGAGAAAGGTGTGACTAGGGTGTCACCCCCCACTACTCCTAGGCAGACTCGTTTCCCGGCTTGTTAGGGCAGTTTCGCACTCTATGCCCCGCTTCTGCACAGTACAGGCACAATTGTTCAGCTATTCTTCGCTCCACCTGGGTCAGTTTTGATCGACCAATCTGCATTGGCTCGGGTGGAGGCAGGGCCAGAAAGGAAGAGACAGGCGGAGATGTCGTTACTAAGGGTGCAGCAGAAGGTGCCGCATAAGATGTCACCCTGACACGGTGACTGCCCCTAGTCTGCCTCTGATGGCGTAGCCGACGGTCGACTCGAATGGCTGATGAAATGGCCTCATCGACTGTCTTGGGCTCGGGTAAGGTTAACATTAGGTCGGAGACCTCCTCCGAACAACCCAGACAGGAAGTAATCCATCAGGGCATAGGTGTCAAATCTGGCGATTACTGACCACCTACGAAATTCTGCTGCGTAATCCTCGACCGAACCTCTGCCTTGCCGCAAAAGTTTGAGCTTCCGCTCTGAAGTTTCAGCAAGGTCGGGGTCGTCGTATATCACTGCCATGGCCTTAAAAAATTCCTCTACCGAGGTCAGAGCTGTATCTGTGGGAGGCAGGTTGTATGCCCAGGACTGGGAGTCACCAGTTAACAAAGTTTTAATAAAAATGACCCGTTGGGTCTCAGTCCCCGAGGATCGGGGTCTCAACTCGAAATAAGATAACACTCTACTCTTAAAATTCCGGAAGTCAGACTTGTGGCCGGAAAATTTGTCTGGTACGAGCATACGTATGTCATCACTAGGAGGGGATCGCACCGAATCAACTGAGTTCCTGAGCTCTCCAAGACGGGAGGAGTCAGACTGACAGTAGGAAGGATTGTCTGAAAGTGACACTCAGGAGGAGGTGTCACTGACAGGACGGGGAACCGCCTCCAATAGTAAGGTCGGTTCTCGAGGTCGGACAAGCCAGGTCGTACACACACGGACAGATAAAGTACAAGATCAGGAGGCAAAGGCAAAGTCTAGGTACAGGCGAGGTTCGGCAACAGGGTATCAGATATATCGAGGTACAAAATCAGGAGGCAGAGGCGGAGTCTAGGAACGAGCCGGGGTTTGGCAACAGAGTATCAGAAATATCGAGGTGCAAGATCAGAGTTCAGGAGGATAGTCAGGCAGGCAAAGGGTCATAACAGATAATCACAATAAAACTAGTACTTTAGCTATCAACAGAATCTAGCTAAGTGTAGGATTACAGCTCCAGCTGGTCCCGGCACACTTACGGATCTGACTACGGATCTGGGTGCTCCCACGTATGTGATCGCACGCCAGACAAAGAGCAAGTGAACAGCCAGTGGTATATATACACAAGGACCTTACCAGGACCTCCTTAATTGCTGGACCAATGAGAGTGGTGGAAAATGTCAGCTGACCCGCCTGGTCAGCTGACTCCTTTCTGGCTGTTATTTAAGCTCTGCCTCTGTGCGCGCGCGCGTCACTCTGAATCTAGGTGGACTATCAGTCCCAGCCACACTAGTACTGTCTTGCAATGTATCCAGTTCCAATGCGGATTCCGCCGTTCCCAATGCGGATTCCGCCGCCCTGCCTATGCGGCATGCGGCGGTTTTTCCGCGTTGTGACGCCATGCTGGACGCCGAAACAGCCGCCTCACGTTGAGGGATGGCGGCTTTTCCGCGTTTCTTCACAGTACCCCCCTCCCGAGGAGTTGACTCCGGACAACTCCTACCAGGTTTCTCTGGATGTAAAGCGTGAAATTCCCTTCTTAACTCATCCGCATGCATGCGAGTCCCCGGTACCCATTGTCTCTCCTCAATGCCGTACCCCTTCCAATGCACAAGATATTGCACCGAGTTCTGAACAATGCGTGAGTCCAATATTTTTTCCACCTCGTACTCAGGTTGGTCCTCCACCATCACCAGAGGAGGAGGAGTAGGACCCACATGAACCGCAGGTTTGAGTAGGGACACATGAAACGACCTTACGCCCCGCAGGCTGGCAGGAAGATCAATGGCGTAAGTGACGTTATTAATTCTTTTGGTCACTGGGAATGGACCCACAAACCTGGGACCCAGTTTGGCAGAAGGCTGCTTCAGGGTCAAGTGACGTGTGGACACCCAGACTAAATCCCCTGGCTGAAACTTCCATTCCACGGACCGTCTCTTGTCTGCTTGACCCTTCTTACTCTGGAACGCCTTCTGCAAGTTCCCCTTGACAACTCCCCAATTGTCCCTGAGTGAGCTCTGCCAATCCTCTAGTGCTGGAAATGGAGAAGAGACAACTGGAAAAGGGGAGAATTTGGGTGACCTCCCTGTCACAATTTGGAATGGAGAGAACCCAGATGAGGAATTCTTCAAATTATTTTGTGCGAATTCCGAGAAGGGCAAAAATTTTACCCAGTCATTCTGTGCCTCTGCAACGTAACATCTTAGGAATTGCTCCAAAGACTGGTTGATACGTTCCGTCTGCCCATTAGTCTGTGAGTGGTAGCCTGACGAGAAAGACAATTTCATGCCCATTTGGTGGCAAAATGCCCTCCAGAATCCAGACACAAATTGGACTCCCCTATCCGACACAATGTCTTCCGGAATGCCATGCAGCCGGAAGACGTGAATGATGAACAACTCGGCCAGTTCCTGAGCCGAGGGGAGTCCTTTCAGGGGCACAAAATGGGTCATTTTGCTAAAACGGTCGACTACCACCCAAATGACCGACATTCCTTCAGACCTGGGCAATTCTCCCACAAAATCCATGGACAAGTGGGTCCATGGCTCACTCATGGGGCCTTATTCACAAAGCGGTGCTAACAGTTAGCACCCTGGTGAAAAGCCCTTTATCATGCCTAAACTCAGTTTAGGCATGATAAGTTTAGGTGTGATAAGTTTAGGCATGATAAGTTTAGGTGTGATAAGTTTAGGCATGATAAGTTTAAGCGCCAACTGCGTTAGCACCGCAGTGCACAGCTGATCAAAGGTTTTGCGCTAGCAAAGACTGGTGCACTTCGTATAAAGTTTAATGGCGCTGCTTTGCGTGCGGGACTTTGCAAGCAATCTAAACTTATCTAAACTTAGCATGCCTAAACTTATCACACCTACACTTATCATGCCTAAACTTATCACACCTAAACTGGCTTTTCACCAGAGTGGTGCAATGGTTATCATGCCTAAAGTCTCTAACTGGGTTAGCACCACTTTGTGAATCGAGCCCATGGTGGGCAAAGGCTGCAGCTTACCTACAGATGCTAGCCGGGAGGGTTTACTCTTGGCACAGACCGCACACTCCCTGACATACTCCTTGCAGTCTGTTGCCAAGGAAGGCCACCAAGCACACCTGGCAATCAGATCCTGTGTTCTGGCAGCTCCAGGATGACTAGCATTCTTATGGGCGTGAAAGAGATGCAGGACTTGTAAACGAAAAGGCAGTGGGATAAACATAACCCCTTCGGGTTTTCCCTCAGGAACATCCTGCTGACAGGGGCCCAAAACCTCCGTCCAATCCTCCCAAGTCTCTGTGGCGGCTAACACTAGTTCCCGCGGGATGATGGACTCAGGTGCGGGCGGCTGTGCTGTTTCTGGTTCAAAACAACTCAGGAGTGGGCGGCTGTGCTGTTTCTGGTTCAAAACACCTGGAGAGGGCATCTGCCTTGACGTTTTTGCTGCCTGGGGTGTACGTGATTATAAACCTAAACCTTGTAAAAAATAAAGACCATCGGGCCTGACGGGGACTTAGCCTCTTCGCCCCTTCGATGTATTCCAAGTTCTTGTGGTCGGTGTAAACTGTGATTGTGTGTTCTGCCCCCTCTAACCAGTGGCGCCATTCCTCAAACGCCAACTTAATGGCCAGAAGTTCCCGGTTGCCTATATCGTAATTTTTCTCTGCGGGTGAGAACCTACGGGAAAAGTAAGCGCACGGGTGTAATCTGCCCTGCAAGCCAGATCGTTGCGACAGCACCGCCCCCACCCCAACTTCTGAGGCATCAACCTCCACGATAAAAGGAAAGGACGTGTCCACATGCCTCAAAATTGGTGCTGAGCAAAATAATTTCTTTAAAAGAGAAAATGCTGCCATGGCTTCAGTGGTTGGTATCCGCCCCTTTTTTTCGTCAGACTGGTAAGGGGGGCAACTAACGTGGAGTACCCCTTAATGAAGCTCCTGTAATAGTTCGCAAAACCTAAAAATCTTTGTAGGGCCTTTAACCCCACTGGCTGTGGCCACTCCAACACAGCTGTAACCTTGGCAGGATCCATTGAAAGGCCCGAGGTGGAAATTACGTACCCTAGGAACCTCGAAAATACACTTTTCCACCTTAGCGTAGAGCCTATTTTGTCTTAATTTGTTTAAGACAAACCTCACGTGGACCCTGTGCTCGGAGAGGTTATTGGAATAGATTAGTATATCATCAAGGTACACCAGCACGAATCTACCCAATACCTCCCGGAATACCTCGTTGATTAATTCTTGGAAGACAGCTGGCGCATTGCACAACCCGAAGGGCATCACTAAGTACTCGTAATGCCCGTCGGGTGTGTTGAAGGCCGTCTTCCACTCATCGCCCTCTCTAATGCGGATTATTTTGTATGCCCCCCTCAGATCCAACTTAGAGAAGATTTTTGCGGCTGTGACCGGCGTGAATAAATCGTCTATTAAGGGTAACGGATAGCGATTTTTTACCGTGATTTTATTGAGGGCCCGATAATCAATACAAGGTCGAAGACCCCCGTCTTTCTTCTTAACGAAAAAGAAACCGGCCCCAGCAGGCGACCGGGAGGGCCGGATGAACCCCTTGACCAAGTTATCACTAATGTATTCCTGCATAGCCATCTTCTCTGGACCGGACAAGTTGTACAGGTGACCCCTAGGGGGCATACAACCAGCACGGAGATCAATGGGGCAATCGAACGGGCGATGAGGAGGTAATTGATCAGCAGATTAAGGACAAAATACATCAGAGAACTCAGAATACTCTTCGGGAACCCACTCCACACAAATCTTGGTCTGACCCAATGTCACCTTCCCTAAACACTGTTGGTGACAATGATCGGACCATCTGGTTACCTGACCCGTAGCCCAGTCTATTTGTGGAGAATGGACTTGTAACCACGGCATGCCTAGGATAATAGTGGAGGTTGACATACGCAATACAAAAAACTGTAGTTGTTCCCCATGCAGTACCCTTAACGTGACTTTCACCTGCGGGGTCTGTGACACGGGACGATCCCGTTGCAGAGGGGAATCGTCTACTGCCGTGACCTGAATGGGGGGACTCACTGGAGTGAGGGGAATACCCAACTCCTGAGCAAATTCAAGGTTCATAAAATTAGCCGCTGAGCCAGAATCAATAAAAGCCTCAGTGGCTACAGACTTATTCTCCCATGTAATCGTACAGGGGAGAAGCAATTTTTTCTCTTTTTGGAGTGAGAAAGGTGTGACTAGGGTGTCACCCCCCACTACTCCTAGGCAGACTCGTTTCCCGGCTTGTTAGGGCAGTTTCGCACTCTATGCCCCGCTTCTGCACAGTACAGGCACAATTGTTCAGCTATTCTTCGCTCCACCTGGGTCAGTTTTGATCGACCAATCTGCATTGGCTCGGGTGGAGGCAGGGCCAGAAAGGAAGAGACAGGCGGAGATGTCATTACTAAGGGTGCAGCAGAAGGTGCCGCATAAGATGTCACCCTGTCCCTGACACGGTGACTGCCCCTAGTCTGCCTCTGATGGCGTAGCCGACGGTCGACTCGAATGGCTGATGAAATGGCCTCATCGACTGTCTTGGGCTCGGGTAAGGTTAACATTAGGTCGGAGACCTCCTCCGACAACCCAGACAGGAAGTAATCCATCAGGGCATAGGTGTCAAATCTGGCGGTAACTGACCACCTACGAAATTCTGCTGCGTAATCCTCGACCGAACCTCTGCCTTGCCGCAAAAGTTTGAGCTTCCGCTCTGAAGTTGCAGCAAGGTCGGGGTCGTCGTATATCACTGCCATGGCCTTAAAAAATTCCTCTACCGAGGTCAGCGCTGTATCTGTGGGAGGCAGGTTGTATGCCCAGGACTGGGAGTCACCAGTTAACAAAGTTTTAATAAAAATGACCCGTTGGGTCTCAGTCCCCGAGGATCGGGGTCTCAACTCGAAATAAGATAACACTCTACTCTAAAAATTCCGGAAGTCAGACTTGTGGCCGGAAAATTTGTCTGGTACGAGCATACGTATGTCATCACTAGGAGGGGATCGCACCGAATCAACTGAGTTCCTGAGCTCTCCAAGACGGGAGGAGTCAGACTGACAGTAGGAAGGATTGTCTGAAAGTGACACTCAGGAGGAGGTGTCACTGACAGGACGGGGAACCGCCTCCAATAGTAAGGTCGGTTCTCGAGGTCGGACAAGCCAGGTCGTACACACACGGACAGATAAAGTACAAGATCAGGAGGCAAAGGCAAAGTCTAGGTACAGGCGAGGTTCGGCAACAGGGTATCAGATATATCGAGGTACAAAATCAGGAGGCAGAGGCGGAGTCTAGGAACGAGCCGGGGTTTGGCAACAGAGTATCAGAAATATCGAGGTGCAAGATCAGAGTTCAGGAGGATAGTCAGGCAGGCAAAGGGTCATAACAGATAATCACAATAAAACTAGTACTTTAGCTATCAACAGAATCTAGCTAAGTGTAGGATTACAGCTCCAGCTGGTCCCGGCACACTTACGGATCTGACTACGGATCTGGGTGCTCCCACGTATGTGATCGCACGCCAGACAAAGAGCAAGTGAACAGCCAGTGGTATATATACACAAGGACCTTACCAGGACCTCCTTAATTGCTGGACCAATGAGAGTGGTGGAAAATGTCAGCTGACCCGCCTGGTCAGCTGACTCCTTTCTGGCTGTTATTTAAGCTCTGCCTCTGTGCGCGCGCGCGTCACTCTGAATCTAGGTGGACTATCAGTCCCAGCCACACTAGTACTGTCTTGCAATGTATCCAGTTCCAATGCGGATTCCGCCGTTCCCAATGCGGATTCCGCCGCCCTGCCTATGCGGCATGCGGCGGTTTTTCCGCGTTGTGACGCCATGCTGGACGCCGAAACAGCCGCCTCACGTTGAGGGATGGCGGCTTTTCCGCGTTTCTTCACAGTACCCCCCTCCCGAGGAGTTGACTCCGGACAACTCCTACCAGGTTTCTCTGGATGTAAAGCGTGAAATTCCCTTCTTAACTCATCCGCATGCATGCGAGTCCCCGGTACCCATTGTCTCTCCTCAATGCCGTACCCCTTCCAATGCACAAGATATTGCACCGAGTTCTGAACAATGCGTGAGTCCAATATTTTTTCCACCTCGTACTCAGGTTGGTCCTCCACCATCACCAGAGGAGGAGGAGTAGGACCCACATGAACCGCAGGTTTGAGTAGGGACACATGAAACGACCTTACGCCCCGCAGGCTGGCAGGAAGATCAATGGCGTAAGTGACGTTATTAATTCTTTTGGTCACTGGGAATGGACCCACAAACCTGGGACCCAGTTTGGCAGAAGGCTGCTTCAGGGTCAAGTGACGTGTGGACACCCAGACTAAATCCCCTGGCTGAAACTTCCATTCCACGGACCGTCTCTTGTCTGCTTGACCCTTCTTACTCTGGAACGCCTTCTGCAAGTTCCCCTTGACAACTCCCCAATTGTCCCTGAGTGAGCTCTGCCAATCCTCTAGTGCTGGAAATGGAGAAGAGACAACTGGAAAAGGGGAGAATTTGGGTGACCTCCCTGTCACAATTTGGAATGGAGAGAACCCAGATGAGGAATTCTTCAAATTATTTTGTGCGAATTCCGAGAAGGGCAAAAATTTTACCCAGTCATTCTGTGCCTCTGCAACGTAACATCTTAGGAATTGCTCCAAAGACTGGTTGATACGTTCCGTCTGCCCATTAGTCTGTGAGTGGTAGCCTGACGAGAAAGACAATTTCATGCCCATTTGGTGGCAAAATGCCCTCCAGAATCCAGACACAAATTGGACTCCCCTATCCGACACAATGTCTTCCGGAATGCCATGCAGCCGGAAGACGTGAATGATGAACAACTCGGCCAGTTCCTGAGCCGAGGGGAGTCCTTTCAGGGGCACAAAATGGGTCATTTTGCTAAAACGGTCGACTACCACCCAAATGACCGACATTCCTTCAGACCTGGGCAATTCTCCCACAAAATCCATGGACAAGTGGGTCCATGGCTCACTCATGGGGCCTTATTCACAAAGCGGTGCTAACAGTTAGCACCCTGGTGAAAAGCCCTTTATCATGCCTAAACTCAGTTTAGGCATGATAAGTTTAGGTGTGATAAGTTTAGGCATGATAAGTTTAGGTGTGATAAGTTTAGGCATGATAAGTTTAAGCGCCAACTGCGTTAGCACCGCAGTGCACAGCTGATCAAAGGTTTTGCGCTAGCAAAGACTGGTGCACTTCGTATAAAGTTTAATGGCGCTGCTTTGCGTGCGGGACTTTGCAAGCAATCTAAACTTATCTAAACTTAGCATGCCTAAACTTATCACACCTACACTTATCATGCCTAAACTTATCACACCTAAACTGGCTTTTCACCAGAGTGGTGCAATGGTTATCATGCCTAAAGTCTCTAACTGGGTTAGCACCACTTTGTGAATCGAGCCCATGGTGGGCAAAGGCTGCAGCTTACCTACAGATGCTAGCCGGGAGGGTTTACTCTTGGCACAGACCGCACACTCCCTGACATACTCCTTGCAGTCTGTTGCCAAGGAAGGCCACCAAGCACACCTGGCAATCAGATCCTGTGTTCTGGCAGCTCCAGGATGACTAGCATTCTTATGGGCGTGAAAGAGATGCAGGACTTGTAAACGAAAAGGCAGTGGGATAAACATAACCCCTTCGGGTTTTCCCTCAGGAACATCCTGCTGACAGGGGCCCAAAACCTCCGTCCAATCCTCCCAAGTCTCTGTGGCGGCTAACACTAGTTCCCGCGGGATGATGGACTCAGGTGCGGGCGGCTGTGCTGTTTCTGGTTCAAAACAACTCAGGAGTGGGCGGCTGTGCTGTTTCTGGTTCAAAACACCTGGAGAGGGCATCTGCCTTGACGTTTTTGCTGCCTGGGGTGTACGTGATTATAAACCTAAACCTTGTAAAAAATAAAGACCATCGGGCCTGACGGGGACTTAGCCTCTTCGCCCCTTCGATGTATTCCAAGTTCTTGTGGTCGGTGTAAACTGTGATTGTGTGTTCTGCCCCCTCTAACCAGTGGCGCCATTCCTCAAACGCCAACTTAATGGCCAGAAGTTCCCGGTTGCCTATATCGTAATTTTTCTCTGCGGGTGAGAACCTACGGGAAAAGTAAGCGCACGGGTGTAATCTGCCCTGCAAGCCAGATCGTTGCGACAGCACCGCCCCCACCCCAACTTCTGAGGCATCAACCTCCACGATAAAAGGAAAGGACGTGTCCACATGCCTCAAAATTGGTGCTGAGCAAAATAATTTCTTTAAAAGAGAAAATGCTGCCATGGCTTCAGTGGTTGGTATCCGCCCCTTTTTTTCGTCAGACTGGTAAGGGGGGCAACTAACGTGGAGTACCCCTTAATGAAGCTCCTGTAATAGTTCGCAAAACCTAAAAATCTTTGTAGGGCCTTTAACCCCACTGGCTGTGGCCACTCCAACACAGCTGTAACCTTGGCAGGATCCATTGAAAGGCCCGAGGTGGAAATTACGTACCCTAGGAACCTCGAAAATACACTTTTCCACCTTAGCGTAGAGCCTATTTTGTCTTAATTTGTTTAAGACAAACCTCACGTGGACCCTGTGCTCGGAGAGGTTATTGGAATAGATTAGTATATCATCAAGGTACACCAGCACGAATCTACCCAATACCTCCCGGAATACCTCGTTGATTAATTCTTGGAAGACAGCTGGCGCATTGCACAACCCGAAGGGCATCACTAAGTACTCGTAATGCCCGTCGGGTGTGTTGAAGGCCGTCTTCCACTCATCGCCCTCTCTAATGCGGATTATTTTGTATGCCCCCCTCAGATCCAACTTAGAGAAGATTTTTGCGGCTGTGACCGGCGTGAATAAATCGTCTATTAAGGGTAACGGATAGCGATTTTTTACCGTGATTTTATTGAGGGCCCGATAATCAATACAAGGTCGAAGACCCCCGTCTTTCTTCTTAACGAAAAAGAAACCGGCCCCAGCAGGCGACCGGGAGGGCCGGATGAACCCCTTGACCAAGTTATCACTAATGTATTCCTGCATAGCCATCTTCTCTGGACCGGACAAGTTGTACAGGTGACCCCTAGGGGGCATACAACCAGCACGGAGATCAATGGGGCAATCGAACGGGCGATGAGGAGGTAATTGATCAGCAGATTAAGGACAAAATACATCAGAGAACTCAGAATACTCTTCGGGAACCCACTCCACACAAATCTTGGTCTGACCCAATGTCACCTTCCCTAAACACTGTTGGTGACAATGATCGGACCATCTGGTTACCTGACCCGTAGCCCAGTCTATTTGTGGAGAATGGACTTGTAACCACGGCATGCCTAGGATAATAGTGGAGGTTGACATACGCAATACAAAAAACTGTAGTTGTTCCCCATGCAGTACCCTTAACGTGACTTTCACCTGCGGGGTCTGTGACACGGGACGATCCCGTTGCAGAGGGGAATCGTCTACTGCCGTGACCTGAATGGGGGGACTCACTGGAGTGAGGGGAATACCCAACTCCTGAGCAAATTCAAGGTTCATAAAATTAGCCGCTGAGCCAGAATCAATAAAAGCCTCAGTGGCTACAGACTTATTCTCCCATGTAATCGTACAGGGGAGAAGCAATTTTTTCTCTTTTTGGAGTGAGAAAGGTGTGACTAGGGTGTCACCCCCCACTACTCCTAGGCAGACTCGTTTCCCGGCTTGTTAGGGCAGTTTCGCACTCTATGCCCCGCTTCTGCACAGTACAGGCACAATTGTTCAGCTATTCTTCGCTCCACCTGGGTCAGTTTTGATCGACCAATCTGCATTGGCTCGGGTGGAGGCAGGGCCAGAAAGGAAGAGACAGGCGGAGATGTCATTACTAAGGGTGCAGCAGAAGGTGCCGCATAAGATGTCACCCTGTCCCTGACACGGTGACTGCCCCTAGTCTGCCTCTGATGGCGTAGCCGACGGTCGACTCGAATGGCTGATGAAATGGCCTCATCGACTGTCTTGGGCTCGGGTAAGGTTAACATTAGGTCGGAGACCTCCTCCGACAACCCAGACAGGAAGTAATCCATCAGGGCATAGGTGTCAAATCTGGCGGTAACTGACCACCTACGAAATTCTGCTGCGTAATCCTCGACCGAACCTCTGCCTTGCCGCAAAAGTTTGAGCTTCCGCTCTGAAGTTGCAGCAAGGTCGGGGTCGTCGTATATCACTGCCATGGCCTTAAAAAATTCCTCTACCGAGGTCAGCGCTGTATCTGTGGGAGGCAGGTTGTATGCCCAGGACTGGGAGTCACCAGTTAACAAAGTTTTAATAAAAATGACCCGTTGGGTCTCAGTCCCCGAGGATCGGGGTCTCAACTCGAAATAAGATAACACTCTACTCTAAAAATTCCGGAAGTCAGACTTGTGGCCGGAAAATTTGTCTGGTACGAGCATACGTATGTCATCACTAGGAGGGGATCGCACCGAATCAACTGACGTCTGAAGGGTTCGCACAGAGCCTGTTAGGGCATCAATTAAAGCTTTGTGCTGGCCCAGTGCTTGATGGATGGTATCCACCGAAGTGGCAAGCACAGTCAGAGGGTCAGCGCGTGCGTCCATAAGTATTTTGGTCTGGCGTTCTGTAACGATCAGAGAAGCACAGAGAGAATCTGATTACCGGTGATCTGCAGTATCACTGGGAATACAGATGTATACCAGATTATAAGTGATCTGCAGTATCACCGATAATCTGATATACCAGCTAACCTCTGTTCCACCTGAGTAGAGTGTAGTGTTTGGTGTAACAGTAACACTTAAGAGGACTAGGCCTCAGTGCAGCAAGGAGTACTGCACAGATTCCTTCCGCAGACCTGAGCTCTCCAAGACGGGAGGAGTCAGACTGACAGTAGGAAGGACTGTCTGAAAGTGACACTCAGGAGGAGGTGTCACTGACAGGACGGGGAACCGCCTCCAATAGTAAGGTCGGTTCTCGAGGTCGGACAAGCCAGGTCGTACACACACGGACAGATAAAGTACAAGATCAGGAGGCAAAGGCAAAGTCTAGGTACAGGGGAGGTTCGGCAACAGGGTATCAGATATATCGAGGTACAAAATCAGGAGGCAGAGGCGGAGTCTAGGAACGAGCCGGGGTTCGGCAACAGAGTATCAGAAATATCGAGGTGCAAGATCAGAGTTCAGGAGGATAGTCAGGCAGGCAAAGGGTCATAACAGATAATCACAATAAAACTAGTACTTTAGCTATCAACAGAATCTAGCTAAGTGTAGGATTACAGCTCCAGCTGGTCCCGACACACTTACGGATCTGACTACGGATCTGGGTGCTCCCACGTATGTGATCGCACGCCAGACAAAGAGCAAGTGAACAGCCAGTGGTATATATACACAAGGACCTTACCAGGACCTCCCTAATTGCTGGACCAATGAGAGTGGTGGAAAATGTCAGCTGACCCGCCTGGTCAGCTGACTCCTTTCTGGCTGTTATTTAAGGTCTGCCTCTGTGGCCGCGCGCGTGTCACTCTGAATCTAGGTGGACTATCAGTCCCAGCCACACTAGTACTGTCTTGCAATGTATCCAGTTCCAATGCGGATTCCGCCGCTCCCAATGCGGATTCCGCCGTTCCCAATGCGGATTCCGCCGCCCTGCCTATGCGGCATGCGGCGGTTTTTCCGCGTTGTGACACCATGCTGGACGCGGAAACAGCTGCCTCACGTTGAAGGATGGCGGCTTTTCCGCGTTTCTTCACAGAACCCTGCCATTAACAGTGTAAGAATGGCTGCTGTTTACATTTTCCCAGTAAAATTTGTATTTGTCTCCGCCCACTTATGACCCAGCGTTGCCCGCTTATGTATTTGGCTAGTGTTGGCTGTGCCCACTTTCCTAACCGTAACACACAATTAATCAATTACTCAATTACCAAGTTTGTGAGCTTTGCGGTGTTTGGCAACAATAATTTGCATTGGAATGAAACAAATCTGATTGGCTATTTGTGGCTCCACCCCTTTCTGAAATTGAACCGTCACCCAATGATCAACTATACCAGGTTTGAGGCTTGTGCCATTAACAGTGCAAGAATGGCATAAATGTAAATATTCCCCTTGAAAATCAATAGGTGAATTTTGATTGGCTTTTATAGGCTCCAACCACTTTTCTGAATAATAATCCTAGTCACCCAACGACCAACTGTGCAAAGTTTGAGAACCCTACCATTAACAGTGTAAGAAAAACAAAAGTTTGCTTTCTTAAAACAGAAAGAATTTGTGATAATTCAGGTTGGAGTGAGCTTGAGATGTCTCCCAGTACATCACTGCTGAATATATGCAAATTAACCATTGTTACTCTTAGAAGCTAAACACACCTCCAGAACCGCTGGAATGCAATGATGTAGTGTTGTCCGGATCATGAACGATTTGGATCTTTGATCCGAATCTATTTTGTGAGTCGAATCATCCGAATCATCAAAATGAGTGATTCAGATCACAAAGGGGGCGGGGCCAGGAGCGGCACGCCCCCTCTCAGCTGGCAGCGGAGTCCTGGAAGCAGAGCAGAGATGGATCGCTCTGTTGGAGGGGAGCCAGCCTTGCAGGGACAGGTAGATGAGAGAGAGGGGACATGGGTGCCACTGGCAGATATGTGTAGAGCACACATACTGGCTATAATGTGCTGCTGATTATAGGCTGTCTGTTCCGTAGTTGTGCAGTGAACAAATTGGAAACTTTTGGCACAGCTCAGTAACGTTACAGATAGCTTGCTGGGCTAGGACAGGGCAGGCACTGTGATTGCAGGGCAATATGATCCTCCTGCACTCGCTCTAAACAGCTGCACTTGACTTCTGGGAATGCTTTGGGGAATGCTTTCTTTCACTGTGCGACGTTTGCATTCAAAGTATACAGATGAACATATAGGTGAAATATATGTAAAGCATATGACTGCAGCATGTGGGTATTGTGTGCAAACAAACATTTCTGCTCTCTGCTCGTCCCTCCTCCCTTCTCTGTTCACTCCCTGCCCTCTGTCCATCTTCTCCCCTTCTCTGTATCCACCCCCTCCCCTTCTCCTGTCCTGCTAGTCATTTCACCCCCGAATGCTTCCCTTGTAAAATGATCCAAGATTCGGATCAAAGATCCGGATCTTTTCAATGATCCGATTCGAATCATCCGAATCATTGAAAAGATCCAAACTTCGCATCTCTAGTGTCAGCTTGTTAATTTGTACAGAGCCATAATAATCCAACATGCATACAGACTGTTTTGGATTGTTTGCTCCTCATCAGTGCATGGCATGGATTAATTTGGCTCTATGCAGTAGGGCTTGTAACACCGAGAGGTACAGACTAACCAGAAAGCTCATGGTGACCCAGAACTCATTGGAGTGTGTAAGGGACTACAATGGTCCTAAAAGCCCCCTTACTAAGATGTTACGAAAAACAAAAGTTTGCTTTCTTAAAACAGAAAGAATTTGCGATAATTCAGGTTGGAGTGAGCCTGAGATGTCTCCCAGTGCATCACTGCTGAATAAATGCAAATTAACCATTCTACCCTTAGAAGCTAAAAACACCTCCAGTGTAACAGTGTAAGAATGGCTGCAGTTTACATTTTCCAGTGAAATTTATATTTCTCTCCGCCCCCTTTCTGGTTCTGGGAATAAAAAGTATCCTATACTTTATTCCAGGTAATGTACTATGTGTGTGCCAAATTTCATTCAAATCCGTTCAGCCATTTTTGCGTGATCGAGTAACAAACATCCAAACATCCAAACTTTCCCATTTATTATATTAGTAGGATGTATTAAAACAGTGGGTCACTATCATTTACAGTTAGTGCTGCAACAACTCTTACACAAAGTGCTTACTACTAGTGCTGGCCTGGGTGTTATAGTGGAATGCCGGCTTTGGAGGCTGCTGTGCAAATGGAGTGGACTAAACTGGGTAGTCTAATATACAGGGCATTCTCATGAGCGCAGCTGTACCAATATCCTCCGGCATCCAAAGTCGTATAGCCAGTTGGGATTAGATAGCACTGGTCAGTTTAGACAGTGTAGTGAGAGTGCTCAGGGTTCTGCGTGACACCTCACAATCCACAACGCGTTTTGCCCTTGAAACGGCTTCCTCAGAGGTTTACATGTGCAGAGTGTGAATATGAATAAAAAAAGTTTGAAAATGAATCAAAAAGCCTCCCAACAACAGTCGGCATAACTGTCTAGCACAGCATAGGGTGCTCCTGTCAGCCAACAAGGGACCAGGTAAAGTGGTTTACTCTATCAGAAATTGTCCTAGAAATGGCCCAGCATGCCCTACATTCTCTGCTGCAAAGGACCAACTTTGTCCTCCCATTGGAGGTGCTGTACAAGCACTTGCACATTTGGTGGACTACAGATTTTAAGTACACCTTAACGCTGCATAGCCAGTCTTGACAAATTGCTGGTACAGTATCCAGGGTTCCTTACAAATTACAGCCATCAATGAATAGAACCAGTCATTTGCTTCCTGGAAGTTGCTTCGAAACTTCAGCGGGCGGGACTTGCAGCATGTGTCCTGCAAAACCTGTAGCTCACACTTGAGCCAATCATGAATCCTCTTTCAAAATCCAGCCAATCATGATAAGCCACTCGCATCTGTAATAAGAGTGGCTACTGGCTCCAATACTTCCGTGGGTGGGACTTAGCACTCTCCTCTCCACTCTCCTTAGTTTTGCAGCGAGCAGGCCCGCTCTGATGCACTACAAGTGAAAGTAGCTCAACTCGCTACCCGAAGCATCATCGCTAACAAGGGAAGAGATAGCACGGACCCGTTCAGGTTTGGCTTTTTCAGCTTATTCGCAAGGTTGCCACAACCCCTTATTGATGGTTTTGCAAAGGGGACCACGCTGTAATGGCCCGGTAGAGGAGGATGATGGCCTCTCCCAAGGTGGTTACTCACTTGTGGCACTTTTTGGCCTACTGGTACTTTGCATTTCCGAAATTATGAGTCACTGCGGAAATGCAGCTTCTAATGGGCCCTGGCACTTCCTGTTTTAAATAAAAAAAATCACACATTTGCAACAGTTACCTTGGGGCTAAAGATACATTAGAATGTTCAGTATAACAGTACATATTATCATCTTATCAACTGGAGTGCCCCTTTAACCTACTGTGCCCATTTTGATTGGCTTGTTCAGAACTGTGTTATAAATGTCTAATTTTCTGCATGAGAACAGGAACTTTAGTTAGAAAGCATAAACTACAGAGATAGGCGTCCTTCTCGCTCGCCAGCTGGGTGCCTTTTATGCCAAATGAAGAATTGATGCCCCTGACCATGACGGCGGTTTATTTTTACGCATCTCGCCTCGTCCTTGCCCGGCCAGGCAAAAAGAAAAAAAAAATCTGGATTTATCTCTTCTTTTTAAATCTCGGTTTCACGGGTGGTTTAATTATACATTCTTGTCGATTCGGCAAACGTAGCCCCCAGCTTCCACTCTCTAATAGGAATATTTCAAACATGAAATTAATTGTACTAGTCTCACTTTGTAGTCGCGGCGTCCGTCATTAGAGGGAGAGCGGACGAGAAGCCCGCGGCAGATCAGGGGAGGAGAAAAAAAGCTGCTTAATGTATTGAGGCATGGATCTGATGGTGCTGTTTATGAGCAAACGGCAGCTTCAGTAATCCCAGGGATAGCATTAGACGTTCGCGGTAAATGTTTGGCTGTATGCTAAGAGGTAGATTAATTACCGATTTCAAATTCCAGCCTGTTTGATGTACGGGGCGATTACAAGGTCCACCCGCTATTTTAAAGGTTAAAGGAAAATTAAACTTTTGTTTAAAAAAAACTATTAAAAAAAACCTATTTATAAAAATATCAGCACTACACAAACATTTTTGTAATTTAAAGCAAACCTGAAGTGAAAATAAACTTATGAGAAAATGGGCCTGATGCACAACAGAGACAAATTTACCATAAGGCACTGTAGGCATGTGCCTACAACAGCTTCCTATCTTCATTTTGTTGCTCCTCTGTGTTCCATTTGCAGCCTCTTCTTTCATATGCAGCAAACCCTCTTCCTTGTCAAGCCGCCCCTTGACCAGCTGCCGCCCATGGCCCAGGCCTTGGAGACCTTCCCAGGAATCCAGCCCTGAGGTCAGCAAAGTATTATTGTTAGATTATGTAGTAGTTCCTGATGTTGGAAAGGAGGGGGGGAATTCTTGCTCTTTTGTTTTATTGATACGATTAATTGGGTTAAGGATCCGTGTCTCCCTCCCTACTACATTCCCATATTTTGGGTGTTTATGTGGACCAATCTGTTCAAGTATAAAGTTAAGTATATGCTCAGTTTTGGTTCCTGAATATCAGCTCTTGTTGTCACCAGTCTAAGATAAAACAGAATTTTGCCTTCTTAAAACAGAAGGTTTTTGCGATTATTCAGGTTTGGGCGAGCATATGATGTCCCACAATGCATCACTGCTGAATATGTAAATCATTCCTTTGTTGTCCCTGAAAACTAAACACAGCTCCTAGGAGTCCTGGTTCACCATGAGCTTGCTGGGCAATCTGTTAGGCCTAATTCATACTACAAATCGCTGATGCAATGCTAAGTGATTTTGTGAGCGATTTTGTTAAAGAAAACCTGTAATGAGAAAAAGTTCCCCTGGAGAGCACTCACCTCGGGTGTCCTCCTGTGTCCCACGGCGGTAGGGAAAAAGCTCCCGGGAACAGCGGGGATGTAAATATTTACCTTCCCGGCTCCATCGCAGGCGCAGTAACGGCTCTCCGGAAATAGCTGATCACTATCGGCCCGCTCTATTGCGCAGACGCAAGTCTCCTACTCCTGTGCAGTACAGCGGACCCGACAGAGATCAGCTATTTCCACCTATCTCTGCACTGAGTGCCTCAACAGCGCCCCCGCTGGAGCCAGGGAAGGTAAATAAATCAGCGCTTGTCAGGCTTGTCGAGGGAGGATTGCCGGAGACTTCGGGGGAGCCAGCACTGGATTGCCTGCAGCTACAGCGGAGGGGGACCCTGAGGCTTCCTCCTCCCGAGGTGAGTACCCCCCAGGGGAACTTTTTTTTTTAAAAGAGACTCTGCAAAACTTTGGCTTTACATATTAGGGTTATGCACACTTTGAGTTATCCCTGAAATGCACGTGTGTGATATGTGTGATATGAAATGAGAATCAGATTTACTGATCAGTTAATCAGCTGCTGGTTAAAGGACAATTGAAGTGAGAAGAATATGGAGGCTGCCATATTTATTTCCTTTTAACCAATACCAGTTGCCTGGCAGCCCTGCTGATCTATTTTGGCAGCAGTAGTTTCTAAATCACACAAGAAACAAGCAGGCAGCTAATCTTGTCAGAGATCTGACAATAATGTCAGAATTTAGTGCTGCTCGGATACCCCTTTTCAAAATCCGAATTGAATTCGGATCCGGATACCCAGATATCTGGATCCGAATCGGATATCCGAATCCGGACTTTTTGGTATCCGAGTAGAATCGGATATCCGAACCCAATATCTGGGATATCCGGTCGGATTCGGATATCCGGATAGAAAACCAGAAGTGGCCTTTAAATAGCTTAAAATGCTTCCAAATATCTCTCTCTCTCTCTCTCTCTCTCTCTCTCTCTCTCTCTCTCTCTCTCTCTCTCTCTCTCTCTCTCTCTCTCTCTCTCTCTCTCTCTCTCTCTCTCTCTCTCTTTCTCTCTCTCTCTCTCTCTTGCCATTGAAAGGCTCTATTCGGATATCCAAACTTACTATCCGGCCGAATTCCGGATTTTACATAGAGATCCGAGTTTGCTCGGATAGTGCAATTCGGATTTAGACAGATATCCAGAATCCGAATCAAAGTTCGGATAGTGGAAAAAGTTCGGATTATCTGGGTAGTTCGGATACCCAAATATTGGATGAGCACCACTGGTCAGAAACACCTGATCTGCTGCATGCATCAGGGTCTATGGCTGAAAGTATTAGCGGCAGAGGATCAGCAAGACTGCCAGGCAACTGGGATTGCTTAAAAGGAAATAAACATGGCAGCCTGAATATCCCTCTTGCTTCTTCCTTTAGGTGATCAGCAGCTAATGGGCTGTTCTCCAAAATGACCCAGAAGCTTAAAGGGAAGGTTCAGGCAGCGCTTAAAAAGCCCGTGGCAGCCAGGCTGTGCCCTCGGCACCGCTCCGCAGGCTCCCGGTGGTCTCCGGTGGCGAGCCCGACCTGGCCAGGCCGGCTGCCGGAGGACGTCGGATGACGTCAGCGCACACCAATGACACGCATTGTGGAGCGCAGAAGAAGCACGACCTGGCAGCCGGCCTGGCCAGGTCGGGTCGGCCACCGGAGACCACCGGGAGCCTGCGGAGCGGCGCCGAGGGCACAGCCTGGCTGTCACGGGCTGGAGGAAGCCCCAGGTAAGTAGATTTGGATATTATTATTTTTTTAAGCGCTGCCTAAACCTTCCCTTTAACTACTGTACTGTGGGAAGGTCTCCAGCAGTCGTTGTGGCCACACTTGTTGCCTTGCTTCCCACATTTCTTTACAGTTCCATTTCTTATCATTCACCCTCTGTATCTCCATTGGCCAGGTTACTTTATGCCAGTGAATGTTGCTTGGACTGGATTCACACCAACCTAAACAAACAGATTTTTTATGCAGATGATGTGAAAACTCAGAAACTTGTCCGTAGATCTTTGTCTTAAAAACATTTGTAGGTCAGTCAGGTGAGGAAACCTAAAATGAAATAAACCTAGCCAGTTTAAAGAGGAACTCCCGTGAACATAATGTAATTAAAAAAAATGCTTACTTTTTACTATAATAACAGTATGTACAAATGATTTAGTCAGTGTTTGCCCATTGTAAAATCTTTCCTCTCCCTGATTTACATTCAGACATTTATCACATGGTGACATTTTTACTGATGTCACTGGAAGGAGATGCTGCTGGCTTTTTTGGCAGTTGGAAACAGGTGTTATTACCCACAATGCAACAAGGCTCCCACAGTGTGATGTCAGCACCATGGTCCTGACATCACATTGTGGGAGGGGTTTCACCACGAGATCAGCCATACAGAGCTCCCAATGATCCGTTTGTGAAAAGGAATAGATTTCTCATGGGAAAGGGGGTATCAGCTACTGATTGGGATGAAGTTCAATTCTTGGTTACGATTTCTCTTTAACTAATCTTAGGCTTCTTGCAGCCTCCTGGAGTCCTCTAGCTCTTTCGCTGTCATTCGGCACTCCTCCGATAAGTTGCAGTGCCCTTCTGAAAAGCTGGACACACGGCCCCAGGGAGCGGGCCTCCAGATCGCCCTCCCTTGGTCAAGAGCATTCTACACTTGTGCAGGTTATAAAAATTGCTACTGCACATGTGCCGAATGCTCCCAGTCATGGGAGCGCAATTGAGGAGGCAAATGGCCCAGGCCATGCATGCGCATACAATTGGCCTACTTGCCCAGCTTTCTAAAGGGAACAGTGGCTGAATAGAACAGAGTGAATGACACGGAGGGTTTAGGACAACTAGAGGGGGTTGGAAGAAACCACAGATAAATGAATCTATAGAATGAAATCACACTTGGAACACTGCTAATACTGCTCACTGGAAGGAATAAAAACGGCTCCTACGCGAATACCACCGGTCGCGTCCAACCAGACATTCGCGCTGATGTCACACCGAGACTCCGCGGAGGAGCTCCTGAGGAGTTGCCGCAGCAACTAAACGTTGGGCGGAGTTGCGGCATGGCTTCAGCGCAAATGTCTGGTCGGACGCGACCGGCGGTATTCGCTTAGGAGCCGTTTTTATACCTTCCAGTGAGCAGTATTAGCACTGATAGCGGGAGTGATATCTCTGGAGACCAGGCAGGCTGTTGGGTGGTCCCTGGGTGCTCTACCCACCCCAGCTAAGTGCATTACTTTGCTTTAAGTGATCCCTAATTGCTCATATTGAGTTGTTACTATCCCATGTTGGGAACACTTATTACTGGAACTTTTTTACGTTTTTGCTGATCATTCTTG
Source organism: Hyperolius riggenbachi (assembly GCF_040937935.1). Lineage (NCBI taxonomy): Eukaryota > Metazoa > Chordata > Amphibia > Anura > Hyperoliidae > Hyperolius > Hyperolius riggenbachi. Next base: position 410,769,322 of record NC_090650.1, read on the forward strand.
CATATATATGCATATTTTAAAACGAATAAAGCCATAAGTAGACTTTACGCAATGAGGAGTCTCCATTTTTATTACAAATCAGAGGAAGGAGGACCGGCACCGCTCTTTAGTGTATCAATAGCTCTTTGTTGAAGTGAAAGGCAGCAGGACAGACCGCTGTTTCGGGATAGACCCTTCTTCAACTGCTCAATGCCATACAAACATGTGATCCCATACACCCTTAAATACCCTGAAGGCGGACCTGATGGAAACCTACAAAAATAACATGCAAATGTAGTCAAAACATGTTAAAAAACAGAGCGCAGACTCACCATGGAAATAGAAAGCAAAACGCTGGGTGCCGGAACACCAGCACACGCCTCTCCAACCGGAAACATCCACATGCGTGCCTCCCAGCCAATCACAATGTGTATGGGCGCCGCATCACGAGCTACGTCAGGGACGTGCGTCCTCCAACGTCAATCGCCGACGTCCCCCGGCCGGTTACGCAGCCGCAATCTAACGCGTACCAGACGCCAAAAAAAGACGCCTGTACGCAACGTCACATAGACGGGGCCGCAATCTAACGCGTACTAAACGCCGCTACGGACGTCTAACGCCAAATCGCATGGATGGAACCTAGCCACCCATGCAATAGTGAGGCCGCAAAAAACGCGTACCAAACGCCACAAAAACCGCATAAAAATGGCGTAACCACACCCCCGCAGCACTGGAGGCGTAGACTGGCAACAGCCAATCATTGTAGTCAAAACTGTGATTGGCTGTTGCCGGTCTACGCCTCCAGTGCTGCGAGGGTGTGGTTACGTCACTTTTATGCAGTTTTTACGTTAGACGTCCGTAGCGGCGTTTAGTACGCGTTAGATTGCGGCCCCGTCTATGTGACGTTGCGTACAGGCATCTTTTTTTTGGCGTCTGGTACGCGTTAGATTGCGGCTGCGTAACCGGCCGGGGGACGTCGGCGATTGACGTTGGAGGACGCACGTCCCTGGCGTAGCTCGTGATGCGGCGCCCATACACATTGTGATTGGCTGGAAGGCACGCATGTGGATGTTTCCGGTTGGAGAGGCGTGTGCTGGTGTTCCGGCACCCAGCGTTTTGCTTTCTATCTCCATGGTGAGTCTGCGCTCTGTTTTTTAACATGTTTTGACTACATTTGCATGTTATTTTTGTAGGTTTCCATCAGGTCCGCCTTCAGGGTATTTAAGGGTGTATGGGATCACATGTTTGTATGGCATTGAGCAGTTGAAGAAGGGTCTATCCCGAAACAGCGGTCTGTCCTGCTGCCTTTCACTTCAATAAAGAGCTATTGATACACTAAAGAGCGGTGCCTGTCCTCCTTCCTGTGATTTCTACTTGGTACTCCCCAGGAGGCACTGGGGTGTTTTGGACCAGGGCACGCTCTGACTGTTGGCATATCGGTGCTGCCTTCCTTCTACAAAGTTGGACTATTGGTGCCTCAGGAGGCAAGCATGGGCCCGTTCAAGTTTGTGAACTTGATTCAATATGGCCACTCCGGATGTTTTTGGCTACAACAAACAGCAAGCTAATGAAATCTTGGCGTTGCTTAGGAAGGATGTTACGTTTCTACAGACACCAGATGTTCAAACATTACAACGTGAGTTGGAGATCATTAAGAAAAGGAGGATCAATTTAGATCTACATGCCCACACCTTGGGTGAATACTGTAGAGCACGGAAGATCCCGAGAGCAATTAGATCTCAAGTGGCTCCACTCATGTTTCCACGTGATGCTAAGTTCACGAGCGTCTGGGAACGAATTTGGAACAAGGCATCTTTCGATGCGATGCTACACACAATAGTCAGGATTCATCGTGAATTAGCCACGTTGGATGTTGCAATTGAATCTCTGATTAAACGATTGGGTGAGGTACATACGACTGATCAACTCGTTACCTACCTGGAATCTCTTAATACTAAGATGGACACCTTTACTAAAGCTGTGGAAACAGAGAAAAAGAGTAAATATCTACGTGATTGTACGGATTACGCCACGGGTTATGTTTACTCTTGGCAGAGACAAGCTGGCCCACAGGGACCAATCCCAGGAGGGAAACCACCCCGTGCGAAAAAACCACGCAAGCCCGATAATAATTCTGATTCAGAACCAGTATCTGATGCTTCAGTGATTACCTCAAGAGAGGGATCCCCAACTGCCAATGCAGGTCGTGGGGGCGACATCGGAGAGGGGGGCGCAGGTACAGGCCCAGAGGCCAGAAAAGGCCGCCCAGTGAGTCCGAGGATTCTACGTCCGAGACACCATTAGAATCTTTAGTAGTAAATATCAGCTCTTACACGTTAACACGAGAGGAGGAGAAAGTTCTTCAACTGGGCTTGTCTTTCTGCCTTACAAACTCCCCGGATTTCTTTCATGTGGATCAGGAACTATACCGTTTTTTTCGTCTTATTAAACTTAAACAGTTTTTTGCCACCTTGCCACATTTTCCAACTACCACCCCCTCAGTGGAGGGCTGTTTTAGGTTACGGGACTGTTCATTACGCAACAAGAGCCAGTTTATTCCCCCAAGCCACCCAGTGATTGACTCTTTCATCTCCAGCGTTCAGGAAGATATTAGGACTCTGGAGTAGGGGTTCACCCGTGGCAGGGTGGGCGTCCATTGTAACCTCACCTCTGGAGAACGTGAAGCGTTGAAATCCTTGCATGACAATCTGTCCATAGTGATCTGCCCAGCGGATAAGGGGGGAGCGGTGGTTGTGATGGACACTTGGATGTATGAAGAGGAAATATAATCGGCAGTTGTCTGATGGAGATGTCTATGCATGCATTGATCATGATCCGGTGTTAATGATTCGTGATAAGATTGATGTTATATTAAATTCAGCATTGCATAAAGGCATAATAGATGCTGCTTTGTTTAAATTTTTGCGGGAGGAATCTCCCAGTACTCCTACCCTGTACATTCTGCCGAAGATTCACAAGAGGCTGCACAGGCCTCCAGGTAGGCCCATTGTTTCTGGCATGGGCTCTATTTTTGTGCCCATTGCCCGCTTCCTGGATGGCCTATTGCAGCCCCTTGTCCAATCAGTGCCGTCATACATCCGGGACACCACAATGTTTTTGGAAAAACTTCATGCTTTGGATCTCACCGGTGGGGACTTGTTACTTGTTACTATGGATGTTGAGAGCCTCTACACCTCCATCCCACATGATGGAGGTGTAGAGGCTATAGACTGGTTTGTGATGACCAGGTTGGATGTTGCCAATGACCAAAGGCACTTCATTATCCAATTATTAGAGGTGGTACTGAGGTTTAACTACTTTTCTTTTGCAGGAAAATTCTATATGCAGAGGCGTGGGACGGCCATGGGGTCGAATGTGGCCCCATCCTATGCTAATTTATACATGGCCCTTTATGAAGAGGCCTTTGTTTACAATCATGCCTTATTCCACCGGCACGCTTTGTGCTGGTGGAGATTTATTGATGACATCTTTTGCATTTGGAGGGGGCCGCATTCGGCCCTTATGGACTTCGTATCTGAGTTACACCTTTTGTGTCCCTATATTAGGTTCACGGTGCATAGTGATGTTAGGAGCATCCCTTTTTTGGATACCCTGGTTACCTTAGTTGATGGTTGTATCTCTACTGATTTATATATTAAAAACACAGACCGTAATTCGGTCTTACATTACAGGAGCTTCCATCCTAAGAGTACCAGGGACAGTATACCTCGCAGCCAATTCTCTAGAGTCTCCACTATAGTGAGTGATGTAGCGGTAAGGGAAGTGCGAAAAAACGAGATGAAGAAAAAATTTAGGGCCCGTGGTTACCCAGACAAAACATTGGAGATGCAGAGTAAACAGAAACCCCAGTTTCAGCCAGCCCGTATTCCATTTGTTTCTACCTACAGTGCATGTAGTGAATCTATCTCACGGTCTATCCGCCGTCACTGGCATATATGGAGAGATGGTCTCCCATTGGTCCCTGAGTTCCGATACCCTCCAATTATGTCCTTTAAACGGGCACCCACTGTCCGAGACAAGGTCAATAGGGGGAGGGGTGTCACACTTGATGGCAGGGGATGTGGTATGTTTCCCTGCCTCTCCTGCCACATGTGTGGTCATGTAATCAAGGGTGACACCTTTTTTCACCCCTCATTGGGTACATCGTTTAAAATACGTGGCAGATTCAGTTGCGACTCGAGATATGTAGTTTACATGCTTAAGTGTCCTATATATAGGCAAGACCACACAAAGACTCAAGGACCGTTTCTCGTCACACAAATCTAATATTCGTAATCCAGATTGTGAGTTGTCTGTAGCTGATCATTTTCATAAATGTAGGCACTCAGTGTCTCAACTGAGAGTTACTGCCATTGATGGGGTACCAGTCACTTGGAGGGGCGGTAGCAGAGATCAGGCTTTATCCAGAAAGGAAGCCTTTTGGATTAGGAGGTTAGGGACATTGGGGGCTGGCGGGTTGAACAGAGAATATGACCTCAGTTTTTGCATCTAGTTGTAGCTAGGGATCTTGAGTGTGACCTATTGAAATTCATTAATATACATTTATATATATATCTCTTTTTGTATATGCTTTTAATGTTAACCTAGGGTGGTATTTGATGGAAACATACACATTTTTTTCATTTGTTTGCTTTTGCTTTTATTTACAGAGCTTATTCTGTTCCATGGACCTATTAGAGTCTTTTCAGGTGGAGGCATCACCATCGTCCGATCCAGCCGATCCCTCACAGATGTCAAACGGAGGTACTTTTATTAATCCTGCAGTGCATGGGGGCATGTATGCTGATTCAGGACATGCCTCTATGTTCTGCTCGGTCTCGTATTTACTACACTTTGTTGCCCTGCTCTATGTTTAGAGCGAGTGCAACACGTTTGCTTTTTGTTTACAGTTTTGACTACAATGATTGGTTGTTGCCGGTCTACGCCTCCAGTGCTGCGGGCGTGTGGTTACGTCACTTTTATGCGGTTTTTGTGGCGTTTGGTACGCGTTATTTGCGGCCTCACTATCGCATGGGTGGCTAGGTTCCATCCATGCGATTTGGCGTTAGACGTCCATAGCGGCGTTTAGTATGCGTTAGATTGCGGCCCCGTCTATGTGACGTTGCGTACAGGCGTCTTTTTTTGGCGTCTGGTACGCGTTAAATTGCGGCTGCGTAACCGGCCGGGGGACGTCGGCGATTGACGTTGGAGGACGCACGTCCCTGACGTAGCTCGTGATGCGGCGCCCATACACATTGTGATTGGCTGGGAGGCACGCATGTGGATGTTTCCGGTTGGAGAGGCGTGTGCTGGTGTTCCGGCACCCAGCGTTTTGCTTTCTATCTCCATGGTGAGTCTGCGCTCTGTTTTTTAACATGTTTTGACTACATTTGCATGTTATTTTTGTAGGTTTCTATCAGGTCCGCCTTCAGGGTATTTAAGGGTGTATGGGATCACATGTTTGTATGGCATTGAGCAGTTGAAGAAGGGTCTATCCCGAAACAGCGGTCTGTCCTGCTGCCTTTCACTTCAATAAAGAGCTATTGATACACTAAAGAGCGGTGCCGGTCCTCCTTCCTGTGATTTCTACTTGGTACTCCCCAGGAGGCACTGGGGTGTTTTGGACCAGGGCACGCTCTGACTGTTGGCATATCGGTGCTGCCTTCCTTCTACAAAGTTAGTCCATTTTTATTACAAACAGCTGGTGATAAACTTGAGTCCCTGAAGGATCGGCCGGGAGGTGCCAGAGAGTCTGTGGGGTGGGCAATACCCCAAACGCGACATCGGGCCCTGAAGGCCGCACCATCCGGTAAGTCCCCACCTGACGGGGGGTGTTGTTGATTGTTTTATACCGGAAGAAACACAAGCACAAACAGAAGCGCAGCTATTATCTTCTATTTAGATAAATGAATCTGACCACTTTTATTTCACTTAACCACTTATGTGCACGGCGATAGTATATCTACTCCTCTTGAGACTTCAAGGTGTGTAGTTATACATACCTTACCGTGATTGCGTCTGCGCGCACTTATCCGCACTCCCATGCACATTCTCTGTGCCACCATTAGTACACTGATTGGTGAATGTGAACATGGGTTCCCAAAGCCGATCAAAGTTCCTGTAATCATTGATCACTGTCATCAGTGAGATGCTGGTGGTCATTGACAAAGTGAAAGTAAACACACAAACACATGACTTCCTGTATTCAACAGTATACAGGAATAAAGTGGAGAGACATCTAGTGGCCAAAAAGTAAAAAGACACCGACGGACATTAAATAAATAAAAATAAATAAATCCCCCCTTAATTAACCCCTTACCTCCCACCCTCTCCCATTGTTACCAAAATAAAACATGCGTAAAAAAAATGAAAATAAAAAAAAACATTAATAGTTATCTTAGGAACTCAATTTTTTTTAATATGTATGTCATGAGGTTATATTACTGTTATTTTTGCAAATAAGGACTTGTAATTAGTAATATAGTGTAAACGACCAACCAAACTGAAAAAAAGATACACCTTTATTTCCAAATAAAATATTGGTACCATACATTGTACTAGGGACATAATTTAAACATTGCAATAACCGGGACAAATGGGCAAATAAAATGTTTTGGTTTTATCCACAGCAGCACATTTTATTTTAAGACTATAATGGCTGAAAACTGAGAAATAATGTTTTTTTTTCCATGTTTTCCTATTATTCACGTTATGCATATAGAATTAAATAATTCTTAGCAAAAAGTGCCTCCCAAAGAAAGTGTAATTGGTGCTCCAGTTCCTGTGTCCCATCCTGTCTTCCTCTCTGTGTCCCTGTCCTCACCAGCCCCCTCCTTTCCCCCATCCCCTGCAAGTCTCCGCTCCCCCTGAGTAACAATAACAGCAGAGCGACTCACCTTCCTATCTCGGGTACCACACGGCTTCCCCTAGAGAAGGATCATGACAGGAGCCTTCACTAGAGGAAGCCGTGTGGTACCCGAGATGGCTGCAGATCGCCACCGCTGGAATAGTTAGGAAGGTGAGCCGCTCTGCCGCTAACTATTCTTTGGCAGGGGTAGCGCTGACATGCTGGAGGCGGAGAGCACCACACATCGCTGGAATCAACAGGAAGGTGAGTGTCACGGGGACAAGGCAGGGAGTCCCCGATGTCATGGCTGGTCAGCGGTTCGTATCGGCGGGCGTTCCTAAGTCTTTGGAATATAAGACGCAGAGACTTTTTCTCCCCATTTCTTGGGGAGAAAAAGTGTGTGTTGTATTTTGAAAAATACGGTAGATCATTTCGATGTGATAAAGTTATTGGCGAATGAATGGGAGGAGTGCTGAAATGTGAAAATTGCTCTGGTCCTTAATGCGGTTCTGTGGCAGTTTAAAAAAAAAAAAAAAAAGATGTCACTTACCTGATGCTTCTACTGCCCCCCTGCAGCTATCAAGTCCCGTGCTGTCACTGAAGCCCCCTCCGTTCCTTGCCGCGGGTCACCTGCCAATTATTCATCTAACTAGATGAATAGCTTTTTTTACTGCCCACTATAAGTGACAGCAACATAGGAAAAAAGTCATTTATAGTGTATTTTACAATTTTACATTTTTTAGTGATAGTGGATCTTTAAAGAGGAACTCCACCCTAAACAAACATTAGTTATGTTAATTAAAATAGATAGGTAATCTAATCTCTTACCCACCCTGTTTTAAAAGAACAGGAAAATGTTTGATTTCATGGGGGCAGCCATCTTTTTGGTTGAAAGGAGGTGACAGGGAGCATGAGACACAGTTCCAACTGTCCTGAGCACCTCCCCCAGTTGCTAGGCAACATAAATAACATAGTAAATCCCATCATGCTTTGCACAGCATCAGGGAAAAAAAGCCCTGGCAGTTTTCTTTAATGGGTGGAGATTAGCTAAAAATACAGCTAAAAATGATGCTTTGGTAAGAGAAACAAAGTTCTGATGCTGTGAAACTGTTAAAGAAACACCAAGCCTTTTCAGTTCTGCTGAGTAGATTTTGAGTCCAGAGGTTCACTTTAACCAGTTCGGCCTATCTGGACGAGCTTCCTCGTCCAGATAGGCACTGCTGCTGCCGCCGCCTCGTGCGCACGATCGGGCGCGCCCCCGCGTGCGCTCCCGCTGCCCGCCGCTAGCCCCCGGATCAGTGAATAGGAATATAATTCCCATTCACCGATCTATCTTCCCCGCAGAAATACCGACGCTTTCTCTCCAGAGAGCGCGGTATCTCTGCCCCCAGGAAACATCTCCCCTGCTTTTAAGTTCCTGGATGCGAGATCGTTCGCATCCAGGACTTTTTTCACTGTGGCCATCTTGTGGGCAAATAGTAAACTGCACCAACATACATTTTTAATAAAAAAATATATTATTTTACATTTAAAATTAACAGTTTCCCTCCCACACCAAAAATTACCCACATACACTTTTTTCATTAAAAATAAAAATAAAAAATACAATTAAAAAAAAAAACAACATAAATAGTTATTCAAGGGTCTGAACTTTTTAAATATGCATGTCAAGAGAATATGTTATTATATTATTTAAAATTATAAGCTTATAAATAGTGATGGACGCAAATTGAAAAAATGCACCTTTATTTCTAAATGAAATATCGGCACCATAAATTGTGATAGGGACATCGTTTAAACGGTGTAATAACTGGGACAGATGGGCAAATAAAATACATGAGTTTTAATTACGGTAGCGTATATTAATTTCTAACTATAATGGCCAAAAACTGAGAAATAATGATATTTTTTTTTTATTTCTTTCTTAATCTTCCTGTTAAAATAGATTTAGAGAAAAATAATTCTTAGCAAAATGTAGCACCCAAAGAAAGCCTAATTAGTGGCGGAAAAAACAAGATATAGATCAATTCATTGTGGTAAGTAGCAATAAAGTTATAGGCGAATGAATGAGAGGTGAACGTTGCTCAGATGCATGAGATTTTCGGACTGCGGTGCTGAACCGGTTAAGGTTCCCTTTACTCCCAAGAATGCTAAAAATCCTCTTGTCTCTATACACCATCTCATTCCGGCCTCTATTGCTTTCAGAAGAAATGGAGTTTCCAACTCATAAAATATAAGTTGCTGCCTTTCCACGCTTGATAAGCTCTGCGTAATGCACTTGTGAAACCCGTTCTGCAATCTGTGACAGGCTCCGCCCAGAATGGGCTGATCCATACACATCCTGGCTGTGGGGAGTTACTGCCACTGGGGAAAAGCGCTCAGAAAAGTCAAAATCAGTTTCACATGAAAAATGGGATTTGGATTTATTTCTTCAGGAAATGCGTCTTTGCAATACTTCAAATACACATTGTTTTGATTATTATTATTATTTTATACAACACCTCCATCCAGGGGCGTAACTGCAAATCATGGGGCCCACAGTAAAACTTTTATGAGGCACCCTTAACCACTTCGTAACCGGCCGCCTAACCCCCCTTAAGGACCAGGCATTTTGCGGTGGAGGGGGTGTGCGCGTTTGGGGGGGTCGGGTGGCCGGATCCTGTCTGTGGCTGGCTGGGCAGTGTCTCCCCCATGCTGGCAAGTGTCCCCTACTTACGCCAGCAGCCATCACTCACCTTTCAGGCTCCAGCAATGAGCCGCAGTAGCCCCCTTCTCCAGCCGGCATCTCCGCTCCAAATGACGCTCAGGTCGGGTCGCGGCTTGATGACGTCATCAAGCCGGGACCCAGCACTGACGTCAGACAGAGCAGAGATGCCGGCCAGAGCAGAGGGGGGCGCCGATCGTCGCTGGAACAGCAGGGAGGTGAGTGGATACTCTTCTTTTCCCCCCTGCCGCTGTCAAAGTGATCACTACGATCCGACGGCGATCGTAGTGATCACGTGATCAGCAGTCATACGCGATGGCTGCTGATCACTGAGGGGAGGTGTCAGCTGTCATATGACAGCTTAATCTCCCCTCTCGGGTGCGCACGATCGCGTCAGGACGGTTCTTTAGCGCGGACGTTGAATCAACGTCCAGTCAGAACGGTAGCACCACCTGCTGGATGTTGATTCAACGTCCGTGGTCCCCAAAAGGTTAATGTTCACAATCACAACCCTTCTCTTGCCGGCCTTGGTGACCCTCACAACATGGGGGTTTATCATACAAGGGTCATAAAACAAGTGTGGCCATCAGGATCTTCACACCCATAACAAGTGTAGCCACAAAAACACCTGATGTGAAGTATAGTCCCCTGTATCGGAGGAAGGGAAGGTGAGCAGTTGGGGAGCCCCCTACAGCTCGGGCTCCCCTGCAGTCACAGGGGCTGCTGCCCCCTAGTTATGCCCCTTGCCACCGTCTTCCATGACACTCAATACCAAGGTCTAGTTGTACATACACTTTGCACTCCTAAGTAGCTGTCACTGGATAAAATTAGGGACTGTCTAAATACTTCTGTTCAAAAATAGGGATACTTAGTTATCCATTTCAGCCCTCAGTGTTTTTTCACCTTATGCATCCAAGCAATTTTCACCTCTCATTCATTCGCCAATAACTTTATCACTAATTATCACAATGAATTGATCTATCTCTTATTTTTTCCGCCACCAATTAGGCTTTCTTTGAGTGGTACATTTTACTAAGAATTCTTTTTTTCTAAATGCATTTTAACAAGAAAATTAAGAAAGAAATGGAAAAAGTTCAATATTTCTCAGTTTTCATCCCTTATAGCTTTCAAATAATATATGCTACCATAATTAAAACCTATGTATTTGGGCAGCACGGTGGCGTAGTGGTTAGCTCTCTCGCCTTGCAGCGCTGGGTCCCTGGTTCGAATCCCAGCCAGGGCACTATCTGCAAAGAGTTTGTATGTTCTCTCCGTGTCTGCGTGGGTTTCCTCCGGGCACTCTGGTTTCCTCCCACATTCCAAAAACATATGGATAAGTTAATTGGCTCCCCCTAAAATTGGCCCTAGACTACAGTACTTACACTACATAATCTAGACATATGGCAATGGTAGGGATTAGATTGTGAGCTCCTTTGAGGGACAGTTAGTGACAAGATATATATATGTGTATATATATATATATATATATATATATATATATATATATATACACACTGTACAGCGCAGCGTAATATGTCGGCGCTATATAAATACTAAATAATAATAATAATAATAATAATGTATTTTATTTGCTCATTTGTCCTGGTTATTACACCATTTAAATTATGCCCCTATCACAATGTATGGCGCCAATATTTTATTTGGAAATAAAGGTGCATTTTTCAGTTTTGCGCCCATCACTATTTACAAGCTTATAAAAAATATTAGTAGTATAATCTCTTGACATGCATATTAAAAAAAAGTGTAGACCCTAAAGCTGGCTACTAATGGTTCAATTTCTAGCGAAAAATCGTTTGAGCGATCAGAAATTCTGATCGGAAGTGAAATATTGTAATGCATCGTTCATTACACCATCAACGAACCAATCTTTGCTTCCTATCTATCACAACCAACAAGAAAATCCAAATTTTGGTTCGATGAAAATTCATCCGGACGACATTTTTTTCACTCATACATAATCGATTGTGTCCACCAACGCAGATTATTTACAACCAATCCGATCAGAATTTCTGATCTCTCGAATGATTTTTTGCTAGAAATTGGACCGTTAGGGGCCACCTTTAGGTAACTATTTGTTTTTGTTTTGTTTTTTCAAATTTAAATTTATTTTTTTTTAGTTAAACATTTTATTTGGGTATTTTTGGGGTGTGGGGGGTAAACAGTTAATTTTAAATGTAATTTATTGTGTGTTATGTGAAAATAATGTATGTACTTGTAGTTTACTATTTGGCCACAAGATGGCCACAGTCATTTTTTTTATTCCATCCTGTAAGCGAGCATTCTCGCTTACAGGAAGTACAAGGAGGACGTACTTTTTTTTTTTTTTTTGCTTAGAAAGAACGCGGCTTCTCATAAGAAGCTGTCAGCCTTTCTACCGGGGACTTAGGTCAATGAATGGGAGCTATGCTCCCATTCATTGATCTCCGGGCTAACGAGAGGCAACACGGGAGCATGCAGGCGCGCGCAGCAGTGCAGCAGCAGCCGCTTGGACGTGACAATCATGCCCAAGTGGCTAAAATGGTTAAGGGACACCCGAGGTGACATGTGACATGATGAGATAGACATGTGTATGTACAGTGCCTAGCACACAAATAACTATGCTGTGTTCCTTTTTTACTTTCTCTGCTTGAAAGAGTAAAAAAATCAGGTATGCAAGCGACAGTTTTTGGCTTGATCGGGACCAGGTCGAACTACAGTGTTACCCTCACTGATAAGGAATTACAGCCGTAAGACACTTTCCTGGTAGAAAAAGGCTTCTGAAAGCAGAAAAGAGATAAAAATGGGCAATAGTTCATAGATTTTAGCTCTGGCATACTTTAATGAATGTGTCATTGGGAACAGGCCATGAAACAGTAAAAACTTAAAAATTAGATTTAAATATATACTAAATTAAATAAAACTGCAGGATATCTAAAAAGTCATTTTTAGGAGAAGGAGGATAGATACAATTGTTTATCTTATAATTGTTTTTTCAACTCAACTGTCCTTGAAGCTTATGCCATTACTGTAGTAAACATAACTGAGGACTTGTGCACACTATATAAGGTTTAGTTCTGAAAAGTCATTAATTCTGTTTGTTTTGCAACTGAATGAAGCAGATTTTACATCAGACTGGAATGGATGCTGTTTAGCATGCAGTCTTAAAATTGCAGCGTTAAAAATGGCTGCCAATGGTTAGAACTACGCCTCACTTGGGGCTGCCTAAGCCTGATGCGGCATGATCGCTGGTGGCTCCTGTGCACTAGATGCGATCGAGTGTCTCCGCCTGTCCAAAGACAGCGGAGTTCCGTACATCAGTCAGGAGCCTTTTTCATTAGCTTCTGATCACTGTGAGCCCCTCCCCCCCCCCCCCCCCCCCAGCACCCACTCAATAGCATTCTGTCTAACACTCACTGGTTTGCAAGAGGAAAAGCCTGTTTTAGTGACACATGTACAGTACATGTATGGGGTTTTTTTTCAGCTGAAAAATGATTGTATTTCCTGTCAAAGCAAGCAGTGAGACCCTAATGCCTGGTACACACCATGCAACGTCTACACAAAGTCGATCAGGAAAACGATCAGAAATCAGATCAGACCTGTCGGAAATAATCGATTCAACCCATCTATCTGATGGGAATTGCATGGGGGTACCAGGCATAAGTAGTGAAGTAGCAGAGCTGCATTCATCTCCCTCTCTGCTCTCCTGTAATCAGAGACCTATTGCTCAGCTATCAAAAGGCAACATTTATTTTATTGATTATTTTTTTTATTTTTTTTTACAGATGGCTATTAACACAGTACAAATACTCTACTGCAGTACTGCTACCTTTAAAATGAGCCAGCAAGGGGTTAAGATTTAGCTAAGAAGGGGCTGCCATAAGGCAGAGAAAAGAAGGAATGTCTGAAGTCATTAACAGAGTCTGACCCGCTTCTATACTGTTCAGCTCAGCTTGAGTTGTAAAGTGAAGCTGATAATCCGGTGAATGTAAACATTACCAATATTAACCTTACAGGATCAGAAATTCTTCTCTACAACCAGAGTTACAGATTGCTCAGCAAGCTCATGGTGGACCAGGTTTCTGTACAATCCTGGCACTAAACTGAACCTTGTATGTTCCTTGAGATAGCACTGTCTCATCACACACCAGGAAGTAAGGAAGATGCACGGAGCTCTGGAATTCAGGCTGTGTGCGCTACAAAGCAGTGCAGCTGCAGAGCAGACAGTTGATCTATTTGGACATGCACTCTCTTATCTCTCTCCAAGTCCTGCCCTCCCTTCTGCTTTTTCAGCACCCAAGGCCATGTCCTCTAGTGGCCTTTCCAGTAATCTAGCCCTGCATCTGATCTGCATCCTTGTTCAAGGTCTATGGCTAAAAGCATCAGAGGCAAAGGATCAGCGGGACAGCCAGGCAACTTGCATTGTTTAAAAGGAAGTAAACATGTCAGCCTCCATATTCCACTCTATTCAGGTGTGCTTTAAAAAGTAGAGACTGACATTTATTTTTAAGTCCTTGAAAGGTATTGGTTGTGCCATTCACAATGAATGCTTAACTGCATTACTGCACACAGTCACTAGAGGGCAACTTCCTCCTCAAAGCCAGACAAGTTCCCCATCACAAACTGAAAATCTAGCCTCCAGTGATGTGAGTACATCTGTTTACAAATCAAATTAGTTCAAAATCTATTCGCATTAATTTCAAATCCATTCAGAATTATATTATTCATGAATTATATTATTTACTCTATAAATAGGAACACTGAGTGTAATTTTGCCTTCTTAAAACAGAAGGTATTTGCAATAATACAGCTTTAAAGGATATCAGAACTGACAAATATTTTAAAAATAGGGAGCAGGCATGTATAGGAAGCAGTTCTCATGTCCACTGCTTCCCCCCTTCTCCTTCGTTCTCACCTAAATGCCCGCCACAGCTACTTCTGAGTCAGCGAGTCAGGCAGTAGTCCACAAGCGTTGGCCCGTCCTTGATTGCAAGCTTGTGGCCCGGGATCACTCCGCGCATGCGCACCACTGCCTGATTCACCGACTAAGAAGTAGCTGCAACAGGCGTATAGGTGAGAATGGGGGTAGCGGTGGGCATGAGGACTACTTGCTTCCTGTACATGTCTGTATGGCTGATATTGTGCTGAAACCCCTCCCACAGTGTGATGTCGGGACCATGGTCCTGTCAGTTTCTTGTCTGTGAACCTCATTGCATTGTGGGAAATAGCTGTTTACAGCTGGGTCCAACTGCCAAAAAAGCAAGCAGCATCTCCTTCCACTGACATTACCTTCCAGCAGTAAAAATGTCACCATGTAATAAATGTCAGAATGTAAATCAGGGAGAGGAAGGATTTTACAATGGGCAAACACTAACTAAATCATTTATACATAATATTTGTAAAAATTAAGCACTTTTTTTATTACATTATTTTCACAGGAGGTCATATTTAATTTGTTAACTACAAGGAATGCAGGCTTTACCTAAATTTATTTAAGGCCTGGGGCACACCAAAACCCGCTAGCAGATCTGCAAAATACTAGCAGATTTTGAAACGCTTCTTCTTCTTTTTCTGCAGCGTTTCAGCTAGCATTTTGCGGTTTTGTGAAGCGTTTTTGGTATAGCAGATTTCATATATTGTTACAGTTAAGCTGTTACTGAACAGCTTCTGTAACAAAAACGCCTGCAAAACCGCTCTGAACTGCCGTTTTTCAGAGCGGTTTGCGTTTTTCCTATACTTTACATTGTAGGCAGAAACGCATCCGCAATCCAAAAAATGCCTCACCTCGGGAGTATGCGTTTCAGCAAAATGCCTCCCGCTCTGGTGTGAACCACCCCATTGAGATACATTGACCAAGCGTATCCGCAGCCGCAAGCGGCTGCAAAAACGCCAAAAAACCCGCTCAGTATGCACCAGCCCAAAATTTGTATTTTTTATCAATAGTACCCTCCGGTTATTAGCGATAAGCTTGAATTTTGCATCAAAATTCACAATTATATAAGATCATAATGCGAAATTTCAAATGATTGCCAAATTAATTTCATACGTAATTATAATTAGGATCTGTAATTTCAGAATGATGCATAATTTAGTTCTCATGTCCATACACTTCAATGCATTTGGTGAATCTGTCTTTTCTCAAGCCCATTTTTGACCACTTAAAGTGACACTAAAGCAAAAAAAAAAAATACTTTTGATGTAATGAATTGTATGTGTAGTATGGATAATTAATAGAACATTAGCAGCAAGGAAAAGAGTTTCAATTTTTTTTTCCGGTTATATAGCTTTATTTTTATAACTTTGCATCATTCTCTAATATTTTCAGTTTACAAACCACACTCTGTATTTTAAACTATGAAACTGAGCAGAGCTAATAACTCTTTGAGCATTCCTGCAGTGAAACCTTAAAGGGAACCTGAACTGAGTAAAATTATTTAAAATAAACACATGATGTAGCTGAAAATGAATATTACGTACATACCCCACCTTCAGTTCCTCTCAGAAGCCCACAATTTTCTTCCATCAATGATACTTTCCAGTTCTGGCAATAATTTGTCAGAACTGAAATGTACCAGTTGCTGTCAGTTATATATCAGCTCAGTGGCGGACACAGGCAGCAGTGGGCCCCTGTGCAAAATATCAATTGTGGGCCCCCCTGACCTGCGCCGCGGCAAAAAATGGGTGCGGCTATAACCGGATTAGGGCGGAGCTAACTGTAATTTAAAGTGATCCCGGGGTGAGAGTGATATGGAGGCTGCCATATTTATTTCCTTTTAAACAATACTAGTTGCCTGGCGGCCCTGCTGATCTCTTTGGCTGCAGTAATAAACTGAATTACACCAGCAACAAGCATGCAGCTTAATCTTCTCAGTTCTGACAATATTGTCAGAAACCCCTGACCTGCTGCATGCTTGTTCAGGGTCTATGGTTGAAAGAATAAGAGGCAGAGGACCAGAACGGCAACCAGGCAACTGGTATTGCTTAAAAGGAGAGAAATATGGCAGCCTCAATATTATTCTCACCTCAGGTTCCCTTGAAAAGTGCAACGCAAAGACAGTGGGCCCAAGTTTTGGTGACCCTTTCCCCAGAAAATTCACATAATTGTGCAGGTTTTCTCAAGAAAATACACATAATGTGAGCAGATTTGCCCAGAAAATACATTCAATCATGTCGGCAGATATGCCCAGAAAATACGTGCAATCATGTCGGCAGATATGCCCAGAAAATACGTGCAATGATGTCGGCAGATATGCCCAGAAAATACGTGCAATGATGTCGGCAGATATGCCCAGAAAATACGTGCAATGATGTCGGCAGATATGCCCAGAAAATACGTGCAATGATGTCAGCAGATATGCCCAGAAAATACGTGCAATGATGTCGGCAGATATGCCCAGAAAATACGTGCAATCATGTCGGCAGATATGCCCAGAAAATACGTGCAATCATGTCGGCAGATATGCCCAGAAAATACCTGCAATCATGTCGGCAGATATGCCCAGAAAATACCTGCAATCATGTCGGCAGATATGCCCAGAAAATACCTGCAATCATGTCGGCAGATATGCCCAGAAAATACCTGCAATCATGTCGGCAGATATGCCCAGAAAATACCTGCAATCATGTCGGCAGATATGCCCAGAAAATACGTGCAATCATGTCGGCAGATTTGCCCAGAAAACACATGCAATCATGTAGCAAATTTGCCCAGAACATACATGCAATCATGTGGCAGACCTGCCCAGAACATACACGCAATCATGTGGCAGACCTGCCCAGAACATACACGCAATCATGTGGCAGACCTGCCCAGAACATACACCTGCTAAAATAAATAATAAAAAAAAACATTTACTCACCTGCAGCAGCAGACCTCCTGTCCCAGCCTCCATCCGGCGCGCAGCTCCCATGGGTGGTTGGGTGGATAGGTAGCCTGGTGGGTAGGTAGGTAGCCCTTAGCCGGGTGGGTAAGTAGCCTGGTGGGTGGCTGGGTAGCCGGGTGGGTAGCCTGGTGGGTGGCTGGGTAGACGGGTGGGTAGGTAGCCTGGTGGGTGGGTAGGTGGGTGGTTAGGTAGCTGGGTGGGTGGGTAGGTAGCCTGGTGGGTCTTTAGGTAGGTAGCCTGGTGGGTTGGTAGGTAGCCGGGTAGGTAGGTAGGTAGCCTGGTGGGTAGGTAGGTAGCCGGGTGGGTGTGTAGGTAGCCGGGTGGGTGGTTAGGTATCCGGGTGGGTGGGTAGGTAGCCGGGTAGGTAGCCGGGTGGGTGTGTAGGTATCCGGGTGGGTAGGTAGCCGGGTGGGTGGGTAGGTAGCCGGGTGGGTGTGTAGGTAGCCGGGTGGGTGGGTAGGTAGCCGGGTGGGTGTGTAGGTATCCGGGTGGGTAGGTAGCCGGGTAGGTAGGTAACCGGCAGGGTGGTTAGGTAGCCGGGTGGGTAGCTAGGTAGCCGGGTGGGTAGGCAGCCGGGTGGGTAGGTAGGTATCCGGGTGGGTAGGTAGCCGGGTGGGTGGTTAGGTAGCCAGGTGGGTGGTTAGGTAGCCGGGTGGGTGGGTAGGTAGCCGGGTAGGTAGGTAGCCGGCAGGGTGGTTAGGTAGCCGGGTGGGTAGCTAGGTAGCCGGGTGGGTAGGTAGCCAGGTAGGTAGCTGGCATGGTGGTTAGGTAGCTGGGTGGGTAGCTAGGCAGTCGGGTGGGTGGGTAGGTAGCCGGCAGGGTGGTTAGGTAGCCGGGTGGGTGGTTAGGTAGCGGGGTAAGTAGCCGGGTGGGTGGTTAGGTAGCAGGGTAGGTAGCCGGGTGGGTGGGTAAGGTAGCCGGGTGGGTGGGTAGGTAGCCGGGTGGGTGTGTAGGTAGCCGGGTGGGTGGGTAGGTAGCCGGGTGGGTGGTTAGGTAGCGGGGTAGGTAGCCGGGTGGGTGGTTAGGTAGCGGGGTAGGTAGCCGGGTGGGTGGGTAAGGTGGGTGGGTAGGTAGCCGGGTGGGTGTGTAGGTAGCCGGGTGGGTGGGTAGGTAGCCAGGTAGGTAGGTAGCCGGCAGGGTGGTTAGGTAGCCAGGTGGGTAGCTAGGTAGCCGGGTGGGTAGGTAGCCAGGTAGATAGCCGGCAGGGTGGTTAGGTAGCTGGGTGGGTAGCTAGGTAGCCAGGTGGGTAGGTAGCCGGGTGGGTAGGTAGCCAGGTAGATAGCCGGCAGGGTGGTTAGGTAGCCGGGTGGGTAGCTAGGTAGCCGGGTGGGTGGGTAGGTAGCCGGCAGGGTGGTTAGGTAGCCGGGTAGGTAGCCGGGTGGATGGTTAGGTAGCGAGGTAGGTAGCCGGGTGGGTGGGTAAGGTAGCCGGGTGGGTAGCTATCCGGGTGGGGGGCCCGACTCCTATCCTCCCTCACTCACCTCGGGGCCCCCCTCCCGGTATGCGCGGCGGCCGGCGGGAGAGCAGAAAATACAGGAAGTCTCCGGCCGGGGCTGCAGCAGACGCTAGAGGCAGCTGCTGCTTAGTTTCCGATATGTCTCCAAGTTGGAGACCAAGCGGCAGCTGCCGCCCCGGCCGGAGACTTCCTGTATTTTCCGCTCTCCCGCCGCATGAGGTGGGGGGGGGGCGAGGTGAGGGGGGAGGACAGGAGTTGGGCCCCCCAGGTTAAAAAAATAAAACATAAAAAAAAAAAAAAAATTAAATAAAAAAAACCTGCAATACTTAATGGGCCCCTGAAGCAGCGGAACTTCAGGGGCCCTCGTGCGGCCTGCACGGCCGTATGTCCGCCACTGTATCAGCTGCTGTCAGTTACAACTGAATGTGCAAGGTAATGTCCATGTTTCTCTATGGCTCAAGCGGGTGATATTACAGTTTACCAGTGTGACTAGGAAGCTGTTATGGGGTAATGGCCATTTTTAAAATGGAGGATGGAGAATTCCATTGATCACAGTACACAAATGGGACACAGGAGAGGAGAAAGAGATTGAGGTGTAGACTACACAGGAGGTAAGTAGGACTGTGTATGGTTATTTTGACTTTTTATTTCAGTTCAGGTTCTCTTTAAACAAACAAGAAACAGTGAGAGAGAGGTTGAGATAAGTGTTTCAGAAAACAGCACTGTAGCCAACAAAGCTTGGTCGGAGAGCTCAGAGAAGCTCTTTTACATAGATAACAACTGAAGTTCCTAACTCTTCCTGTACTGGAAACAATATGAGACTCTTTTCTTTGCTACCTATGTTCTATTCCTTAGCTGTACTACACATACAAATCATTATCTAATAAGTTTATTTTTATTTTAGATTCCCTTTAAAGAGACTCTGTAACAAATTTTTCAGCCTTAGTTCTTCTATCCTATAAGTTCCTATGCCTGTTCTAATGTGCTCTGGCTTACTGCAGCCTTTCCTAATTGCACTGTCTCTGTAATAAATCTTATCTCCTTTCCTCTGTCGTGTCTGTCTGGCTAAGGCTTGAATGTGTGGAATGTGCAGGGCTGCTTGTGATTGGATAGAAGCGATACACACCCTCTGCAGGCCCCCTGCACACTCTGTATGACTCATACACTCTGTGTAACGATCGGTGAAGCACAGAGAGGATCTGATTACCGGTGATCTGCAGTATCACTGGGAATACAGATATATACCAGATTATAAGTGATCTGCAGTATCACCGATAATCCGATATACCAGCTCACCTCTGTTGACCTGAGTAGAGTGTAGTGTTTGGTGCAACAGTAACACTTAGAGGACTCGGCCTCAGCGCAGTAAGGAGTACTGCACGGATTCCTTCCGAAGACCTGAACTCTCCAAGATGGGAGGAGTCAGGCTGAGAGTAGGAAGGATTGTCTGAAAGTGACACTCTGGAGGAAGTGTCACTAGCAGGATGGGGAACCGCCTTCAATAGTAAGGTCGGTTCTCGAGGTCGGACAAGCCAGGTCGTAAACACACGGACAGATAAAGTACAGATTCAGAAGGCAGAGGCGGAGTCTAAGGTACAGGCAGAGTTCGGCAACAGGGTATCAGATATATCGAGGCACAAGATCAAGAGGCAGAAACAGAGTCTAAGGACGAGCCGGGGTTCGGCAACAGAGTATCAGAATGGCAAGGTACAAGATCAGAGTTCAGGAGGATAGTCAGGCAGGCAAAAAGTCATAACAGATCATCACAATCAAACTAGTACTTTAGCTATCAACAGAATCTAGCTAAGTGTAGGATTACAGCTCCAGCTGGTCCCGGCACACTTAAGGATCTGACTACAGGTCTGAGTGCTCCCACGTATGTGTTCGCAACGCCAGACAACCAGCAACTGAACAGCTGGCAGTATATATACACAGGTATCCCTCCAGCACCTCCCTAAGTGCTGGACCAATGAGGAGTGGAGCCAGAGTCAGCTGACCAGCCTGGTCAGCTGACTCATTTCTGGCCGTCATAATTTCCCTGCCTGAGTGCGCGCGCGCGTCACTCTAAACCTAGAGGGACTATGTGTCCCAGCCACACCAGCACCACTCTGCGGTGCCTCAGAAATGGGGCCATGCGCACTAACCGCGTTATTCCGCGCTCCGCCATGCCCTGCACGGGGACAGCCGCCTCAGACTGAGTGGAGGCGGCTGCTTCCCCGTGCTCTGCCCCGCCGTGCGCGGAAAGAGCCGCCTGCCGCTGACTCATGGCGACGGCTCTTCCGCGCTTCTTCACACTCTGCTTATGTGAGCCTATCACAAGCTGGTTAGTTTGTTTGTAAACACTGCCTAAAACTGTTAATTACAAGCCAGGATTGCAGCAGAGAGTGGCAGAAACAGCACAGAGGGGCACAGGAGAAAATAAGGAATAGAATGGTATGCTTTTTAGTGTAAGAATATTAGAGTACAGATTCTCTTTAAAGAGTAACTGTTAGCCCCCAAAATGAAATTTAAATCTCTGTGAGAGAATCACATGTGAGAGAGATGCACGGCGGCGGCTGCTCTGCGGTGGCGGCGATGGAAGTGCTCCCGCTCTCTCTCCGTGTCAGAGCGGTCAGCTGTTTTCGGGTGAGAATATATTGGCACCTGGTCCTGGGGGGGAGAGGGGGGTCGGGCAGACTGTGCTCTGCATGCTCAGCAGTATCTGATATGCGGCTTTGCGTCCGGAGCTTGGGGAAAAGGCTACATAGTAAAAAAATTAGATTGATTTTTAAGTTCTGCATTGGCTTTTTGGCTCACTAAAATACTACATAAAACATTGCAATAGAGATTGGGGGCTAACAGTTACTCTTTAAGCTACAGAGACGTATGTCCCTACAGTGCCTCTTTTAGTAACCTACTGTGGCATGTACGGGTCAGTTATGGTCCAATATGCTAAGTTAATTGACTCCTCCCTAACCAGAAATCAATCAATCATCAAAAAAATCCATCAAGCATTGACCAAATTGCAAGCTTTGTACTGTACTGTGCAGCAACATATGGCCATCCTCTGCTTCTCCTCTCCCGCCCAAAAGGAGTGTTTCAACATGTCTGATCACACTTTCAATAGATAAACTGTTCAAAATCAATCGATAATGAATCAATTGGGAGTGTAAAGCTGGTACACACTTCTAATGATGATTGGTCAATCACTGACCAATTATACCACCTCTATGTAATTTGATGCTCAACAGATATTGAATACGATAAGCAGATAGTGTAAGTAAACCCTCATACTACATGGAGGTGGTAAAATTGATCAATGATTGGCCAATCATGATTGAGGCCCAGTGCACACCAAAAGCCTGTAGCAGATCCGCAAATGTTAGAGTAGACCTGGGCAAACTTGGCCCTCCAGCTGTTAAGGAACTACCGTACAAGTCCCACAATGCATTTGCCTTTATGAGTCATGACTGTGGCTGTCAGACCCCTGCTGTGCATTGTGGGACTTGGTAGTTCCTTAACAGCTGGAGGGCCAAGTTTGCCCAGGCCTGCGCTAGAGGTTTTTGAAGCAGGTTTCAGAGCGATTCTAGGCATGTTAAGGGCCCATTCACACTAGAGCGTTTTGCCGGTTCAGCAAAGCGCTCAAGCACTAGCACTTTTTAAAGCGCTAGTGCAATAACATCCTATGGGCCCGTTCTCACTTGGGCGATTTGCGTTAATCGCTAGCGATTAATGCAAATCGGCAAACGCAAACGTGTAGCCTGCACCATGTTCAGGTGATTTCCCGGCGATCACGTTTCAGTGCTATAGAAGCGCTAAACGCGATCACTACAAAATCGCCAAGTGTGAATGGTGATTTTTTTTTTTGCGTTCAATGTAAAAAAAATCGCCAGAGCAAAACGCTAGCAAAAGCGCTAGCATTTTGCGATTTACAAGTGTGAATGGGCCCTTAGAGAGGTTTTCTAAACATGCCTAGCGTTTTTTGGAGTGTTTTGTGTAGGAGATGTCATATATTGTTACAGCAAAGCTGTTACTGAACAGCTACTGTAGCAAAAACGCCTTGAAAACTGCTCTGATCTAGCGTTTTTCAGAGCGGTTTGAGCTTTTCCTATATTTTACATTGAGGCAGAAACGTATCTGCAAACCGCAAAAAATGCTGCAGGAGGCACGTTTGCGGTTTTGCTAAAAACCGCAAACCGCTGGTGTGCACCATCCTATTGACATACATTAGCCAAGCGTTTTCACAGGCGGCAGCGGTTTTGAAAACGCTATCAAAAACGCTTGGTGTGTACCGGCCCTGAAAGTGTCTACCAGACTTTACAGGCGACAGATGTCTGGAAGTTTTAAACAAGGTGATCCATTTGTCTGGAAAAATTCATAATTGGCAAGCTTTATTAAATTCAGTGATCTGGCAGATATCTTACAGATTGAGTGTGTGATCAGCATCAGACTACCATTAAAGAGGAACTCCAGCCTAAACAAACATACTGGCATTAAGTTACATTAGTTATATTAATTAAAATAGATAGGTAATATAATCTCTTACCCACACTGTTTTAAAAAAACAGGCAAATGTTTGTGATTTCATGAGGGCAGCCATCTTTGTGGTTGAAAGGAGGTGACAGGGAGCATGAGACACAGTTCCAACTGTCCTGTGTCCTGAGCACCTCTCCCAGTTGCTAGGCAACACAGGCGTAGGGATCGCTATAGCAACCATAGCGTTGCTATAGGGCCCGGATCCCTTCGCTTCAACTGGGGGGCCCGCCTGTCCTGCAGCCTATTTTTGTTTCCTGTTTCCCCCCCCCATTGCAAAGAGGCTGGCAGGTGAAATGGGACTATTTTCCACCTGCCGCCTCTCTGCATATCCCTCCGCCTGCCGACACTTACTTCATAGTTCCGGCCTGGCCCGGAACACAGAAGAGCAGCGCTGGCTATGGCTCCGCCCCTCCCGCGTGTAGCTCCGCCCCTCCCGCATGTAGCTCCGCCCCCTTCCCGTCTGTCTGCCTGGTCACAGCATCGGAAGACAGACTCTGTGTGTGTGTGTGTGTGTGTGTGTGTGTGTGTGCCACTGTGTGTGTGTGTGTGTGCCACTGTGTGTGTTTGTGTGTGTGTGTGTGTGTGTGTGTGTATATGTATGCATGCATGCATGCATGCATGGTGTGTGTGTGTGTATGGTGTGTGTATGCATGGTGTGTGTGTATGTATGCATGGTGTGTGTGTGTGTGTGCAGGGGTGCCGCCAGGGGCCTCACGTTTTTAGGGGCCTCAGAAGCTCCTTGACGTCATTGTGACGTCACACTGTTGCCCGCAGGCCCCACACTGACGCCGCGCCAGCCAGTTCACAGAGCAGGGCTACGGGAAGATGGCTGCCGCCGAAGCCCTGCTCTGGAGACTATTTGTGTCTCCAGTACAGGGCTTTGGGCGCCATCTTTCCATAGCCCTGCTCTGCCTGACTACCAGCGCGGGTCCACGGGAGACTGCAGGAGGAGGAAGAGCAAGATCTCCGGGGGAGCTGCTCGCCAGAAGACGGCCGGAAGAGAAGACTTCTTTCAGGTGAGTACATTCTCTTTTTTTTTTAACTGCGTTAATTATCTGATGAAATGTGGCTCAAACTGCGTTAATTATATGATGAAATGTGGCCCAAACTGCGTTAATTATATGATGAAATGTGGCCCAAACTGCGTTAATTATCTGATGAAATGTGACCCAAACTGCGTTTATTATCTGACGAAATGTGGCCCAAACTGCGTTTATTATCTGATGACATGTCGCCTGAACTGCGTTTATTATCTGATGAAATGTCGCCTGAACTGCGTTTATTATCTGCTGAAACGTGGGCCAAATTGCGTTTATTATCTGCTGAAACGTGGGCCAAACTGCGTTTATTATCTGATGAAATGTCGCCTCAATTGCGTTTGTTTTCTGCTAAAATGTGGCTCAAATTGCGTTTGTTTTCTGCTGAAATGTGGACCGAATTGCGTTTATTTTCTGCTTGTGTTGGGGGAGGGAGAATTTACCCGGGGGGTGAGGGGGGCCCATGAAAAAAATTTGCTATGGGGCCCAGTGATTTCTAGCTACGCCCCTGCTAGGCAACGTGAATAACAACATAGGAAATCCCATCATGCTCTGCACAGCATCAGGGAAAAAAAACCCGAGCTTTTTTCTTTGATGGGTGGAGCTTAGCTAAAAATGATGCTTTGTTAAGAAAAACAAAGTTCTGATGCTGTGAAACTGTTAAAGAAACACCAAGCCTTTTCAGTTCTGCTGAGTAGATTTTTAGTCCGGAGGTTCACTTTAAGGCCAGAAACCCACTAGGAGTGATTTCTAATCGCTAGTGATTTGAAAAAGCTCTTGCTAATGCAGTGCTATGGGGGATTTTTATAAAATTACATCTCTCAAGTGGGATCACACCCCATAGCATTACATTAGCAAGGGTTTTCAAATCGCAAAGCGCTCAGAAAACGCTCCTAGTGGGTTTCTGGCCTAAAGTGTAGGAAACGTTCTAAATACAGCTGTAATACCTATTTGTGTCCACCAGAGTGCAGCAACCACACATGAATGAATCCTGTACTAGCAAGGAGAGACCTGTATAGATTGTCTCCGTGTTTGAGAAAAATCCCAGACACACAGATGTGACGAAACACAACAGCAAAGTGTGAAGATAACCTCTGGCACACTGTTGGTTGTCTGTTTCCTGCTGGAATGTCATGGTTGAATGCAAACTCTTGCTCAAGGAAACAGGTCCTGGTAAAATTATGCAGAGAATCAATGTACCATATTTGTGTTATTTACCTACAGTGCTCTATAGTGCAGTGCACTAATAATAATAATAATTAAAGGACCACTATCGTGAAAAAGTAGGCAGTTAAAATCTGACAGAACCGACAGGTTTTGGGCCAGTCCATCTCTTCATGGGGGATTCACAGGGTTTTCTTTGTTTTAAACAGCATTTCCTGAACGACAGTTGCAAAGCCTAACTGACAAAATAGTGTGCAAGTGAGTGGGGAGGCTGGCTGGTATCTTAGTATTTTGGCAGTTAAACTGCTGTTCAGGTAATGCGGTTGAAAACAAAGAAAACCCTGAGAATCCCCCATGAGGAGATGACTGTCTCAACACCTTTCGGTTCTGTCAGATTTTAACCGCCTAGTTTTTTTTGTGGTCCTTTAAGTTCGTGCAACTTTGGCTAGACCCATGACCACACCCATATTCTGTTGGATCTTAGGATCCTAGCAATGCCTCTGGGGCCCCCAGTAAAACTTTTATCCCTTCTCTTGTCTGCCTTGGTGACCCTCACAACATGGGGGTTTATCATACAAGGGTCATAAAACAAGTGTGGCCATCAGGATCTTCACACCCATAACAAGTGTGGCCACAAAACACCTGATCTGCAGTATCAGAGGGAGGAGAGGTTAGTAGTTGGAGCCCCCCACACCTCTGGACCCCCCTTCAGTCACAGGGGATGCTCCTCCCTAGTTACGCTCTTGCCTCCATCTTCCATGACACTCAATACCAAGGTCTAGTTGTACATACACTAGTTGACTTATACACAAGGTCGACTATTTGAGTATATATGGTACCTGGGGCTTCCTTCCAGCCCCTTGGCAGCCTATGCATCCCTGGCCACAGCTCCGCTCCAAGCCGGTCTCCCCGGGTCCCCACCCAGATGCCTTGCCGCTCACGGTCACACTGTCGGGGCCAGGAATCCCAGATAGCAATTAAATAATAATTGATGCGCAGCTCTAAGGCCACACCCCCCCCCCCGATCCGCGCTAAAGGAAACAGCCTGTTACATGGATCGGGGGGTTGGCCTTAGAGCTGCGCAGCCGCACTCGGGGCTATGCGGACTGTGCAGCCACGGCCAGCTCCAGCGGCCATCTTTGTGGAGGCTGGAGAGCCCGACCCAGGGCCGTGCGGTCGGGGGCCGTTCGGGGGGCTATTGAGCGGCGGGGGCCCAGCGGAACGTCACGGAGGGCGCGGACGGCGTCCTCCATGCCTTAAAAACTGACGCAGGTATCTAACTTTTTTTTTTTTTATATATAAAATAGGCCTCGTAAGTCCTTTAAAAAATTAGCCTCAGAGGTTTTGAAGTGGCCACACACATGAATAATGTCCAAACAGTCTGCATTTGCAGTTGTAAAAGCCAACTGTCTTTTAAACTACAAAACAAAGCAGAGCTAACGACCCTTTGAACTTTCCTGCAGTAATACCTTATCTGAAGTTGTTTTTCACTGTTTATCTGCTGTTTAAGTGCTTCAGAAAACTGAAGACTGTATTGAACCCAGTGGATTGACGAGCTCAGAGAAACTTTTTTGCATAGATAAAGTTTTTTTTAAACTCTTCCTGCATAGGAAAATGCAGGGGGGGGGGGGGTATTACAGCTGCCCAGAACCCCCTCTCAGACCAGGGCCGGTGCAGCGTCTGGGGACGGGCACAAGTTGAGACACCAGAATATCTGCAGGCATCCTGCAGCTCAGAACCCCGCCTCCTTTCTTTCCTTGCTACAGTTGACTTTGGATGGAGCAACAGCGTGTGTACAGAGCATGGTGCAGCAGCGTGTGTACAGAGCATGGAGCAGCAGCGTGTGTACAGAGCATGGAGTGGCAGCGTGTGTACAGAGCATGGAGTGGCCGGCGTCATTAACCAGGAAGAGCCGCCCAACACCTGGCCCAGGTTTCGCCGGTAACGGGGGGCCGGCGGACACACACGAAGAGAAGCCAGGAGGACGCGGGGGGACCTCACTGTCTACGGTGGGCTGGAGGAGGCCCAAGGTTAGTGAAACTTTTTATTTGAGTAGAGGTCAGAGTCCCTCTAAGGAGTAGTTTATCTCCATAATAGAATGCTGGGGCAGCACTTTTTCTATGAAGTAGATGACCACTATCATCCCTCCCCACTATTACCTGTGAGGAATCAATGGTATATTTTTCCAAAGACGTTAGTATCTGGTCAGGAAGAAGTGGGCGTTGACACACAAAACATGCAGACCAAACATTCTTCCTGGTATCAATCTCATTACGTATATACATTATTGGAACACTGAGAATCCTGTTTTTGGAAGAGTTAGATCCACGTATTTAGTAATTCGGTTGACATACTTCGCAGACACGGATTTTCCTTAATTATTTTTATTCCTTTTGCATTATCTGCATTTTTTTCAAGGAACAAAGAAGTGGATCACTGTCAAATTGAGCTTTGATTCCAGTTTGTTGTAGGATCATATGTGTGTTTATAAAGATTTGCATCCATTACGATATTGTACTCTTTGAGTTGTTTTTAGGGTGTTTTAATTTTGCATTCAGTAAAGGATTGTGTTTATATGGTATATATTACAAGTGACTTAAAGGAATACTATCGATTAAAACAACTTTTTTTTTGAATCCTCTATATTAGGGTACACATTACCACTAGTGCTAGGGGGACTTTATTTGTTCACCCAGTTCTCTCTCCCTGCTTAGAGGAGCTGTTAGGTATAAGGTCTCAGAGAAAAAAAAACATATATCAGTAGCTAAATATTGGCTGTACTTACATTACATATGCATTTCACTGTCCACGTTTGGATTTCACAGAATTTTTATATAGTATTTGCAGAGAATGATGCTTCTGACAGCTCATGGCAGGTTCCATGTTTGTCTGTCTCCTATGAAGCCAATTGTGATGTCATATCCTTCCTGCCTCCTGATGATTCCACTCACAAAAAGATCCTAATGGACAACACTACTGTGCAGTGAATATTAATTAGCCATGTGGCTAGGAACAATAGCGAACTCATGCAGTATACTCTGAGCTCACAGCTCACAGTGCTGTGAGCTGCTCTGCATTACAAGCTGCTGTAACTTGAGCCTGTAACTTCTCACTAGCAGCCTTAGGGCATGATTGGGAAATGAAGGGGATGACCCAAGTTGGGGAGAAGCAGCCCCAGAATGCTTTGCAGTATGTTATGCGGCCTCTCGTCCTACTTAAGAGCTTGGGAATAACAGGCTTTCTGTTCAGCACACATCAAAAGTAAGAGAGATTTTTAACTTCAGTATTGCCTTTTTGGCTTCCTTCTAAACTGTTTAACACAGGAGAATAGAGGTTTAAATTAGCTTTTGCAGCCTGACAGTTACTCTTTAAAAATCATCCTTCATTCCTCACACAGCTCACCAATATACTTCACTATGTCACAGCATGCAGGAGACATGAGGAGGAGGAGGCTGATCTGAGGAGGTAACAGGTAGCTAGATGTGCTGTAATATTGCTGAAAGAGGGAGATGTGTTTACACTTCCTGACTGGCTGGCTGGCTTGTGATGATGATACATTCCAGGCTGCATCTCCTTCCTAGGCTGCTGAGAGGGAGAGGTGCTGATTACAAAGGCATTATCAGGACCTTTATCAGTCAGAGAGAACAGAAAACAAGGAACACACATTGCTGGAATCTTTAACCCCCTTACCACCATCTGAATAATGCTGGGTTTACACCATACAATTTTCTGTTATGCTGGGAATACACGGTACATTTGTACCGCTCGATTATACCGCTGGATCGATTCCCGCTCGTCCCCACGGGCACTTCTCTTATCTTCTGCTCGTTTTCCTTATCTTTTTCCATTGTTCCGCCCGCGGTATCGAGCGTGGAATCGATCCGGTGGGTGATCGGACATGTCGGAATTTATCAATCGAGCCATCTAATGGCTCAATTCAGCAGTACAAACGTACCGTGTATTCCCAGCAGTAGGGACAGTAGGACATAGCTCCCAAAGAGGGACTGTCACTCCAAAAGAGGGACAGTTGGGAGCTATGCAATCCTCGATGGGTGACTTAAAGAGGTGTGTATGCTTCTCTAGAGTATTTGAAATTTCAGTGTCCTCATCATACCCCATGCTCTGGTCCATTGGGGTTGATTCACAAAGGTTACTTATTTTTCACCTTAATTGTGAAGAGTGCTAATGCATGAGATAAACAAATAAGGAGAGATCATTTATGAGAGAAATAGATAAGGAGAGCTTAACCATGAGTTATGTCAAATAAGGAGAGCTAAACCAGGAGTTATGTCACATAAGGAGAGCTAAACCATGAGTTATGTCAAATAAGGAGAGCTAAACCATGAGTTATGTCAAATAAGGAGAGCTAAATCATGAGTTAAGTTAGATACGGAGAGCTAAACCATGATTTATGTCAAATAAGGAGAGCTAAACCATGAGTTATGTCATATAAGGAGAGCTAAACCATGAGTTATGACACATAAGGAGAGCTAAACCATGAGTTATGTCAAATAAGGAGAGCTAAACCATGAGTTAAGTTAGATAGGGAGATCTAAACCATGATTTATGTCAAATAAGGAGAGCTAAACCATGAGTTAAGTTAGATATGGAGAGCTAAACCATGAGTTATGTCAAACAAGGAGAGCTAAACCATGAGTTAAGTTAGAGATGGAACTTAACCATGAGTTAAGTTAGAGATGGAGAGCTAAACCATGATTTATGTCAAATAAGGAGAGCTAAACCATGAGTTATGTCACATAAGGAGAGCTAAACCATGAGTTATGTCAAATAAGGAGAGCTAAACCATGAGTTATGTCAAATAAGGAGAGCTAAACCATGAGTTAAGTTAGATAGGGAGATCTAAACCATGATTTATGTCAAATAAGGAGAGCTAAATCATGAGTTATGTCATATAAGGAGAGCTAAACCATGAGTTATGTCACATAAGGAGAGCTAAACCATGAGTTATGTCAAATAAGGAGAGCTAAACCATGAGTTATGTCAAATAAGGAGAGCTAAACCATGAGTTAAGTTAGATAGGGAGATCTAAACCATGATTTATGTCAAATAAGGAGAGCTAAACCATGAGTTAAGTTAGATATGGAGAGCTAAACCATGAGTTATGTCAAACAAGGAGAGCTAAACCATGAGTTAAGTTAGATATGGAGAGTTAAACCATGATTTATGTCAAATAAGAAGAGCTAAACCATGAGTTATGTCAAATAAGGAGAGCTAAACCATGAGTTATGTCAAATAAGGAGAGCTAAATAAGGGGAGGTAAATTGTGAGTTAATAAATAAGGTAAGATAATTAAACTGAAAAGTTTTGTGAATCAGGTCCATTGTGTTTCCTAAAGTCTTTCAAAACATTTGTTTGGATAGTTATTGGTGTGTGGCCATCTTTGTTTGTGATCTGTGATGAGGACTGTATTTTGCCTAAACTACTAAATCTCAGAGATTCTTCACTGCCAATTAAGGTTTATAAGCAAATTATTGTTTAAATCTGCAAAAACAACACCCTATTTGTCTTGGACAAGTATCACTTCCATCAATGCCAAAAGAACACGCATTAATGCGATAATTAATCTTTCCTGGAATGGACTCTGTGACCTACGGGGTTTCTCTGGTTCTCTTGAACTCATGCTAAAAACGTGGTCTTGGAATCAAAGTGGAGCTTACCCAACTTCTGATGAATGTTGTGCATAAATACTTTTTGGAACGTTGAACGGAGAAGGTGGTTTCCTGACCAGTCTACAGGAACAGATGACTTGTGTGGGTCGGCGGCACAGTCCAAGACTTCTGGTTAAAATCCGTTGCAGGTAATCAAGTTCATTCAGTGTCAGCGATGGGGCGTGAATAATTTCAACGGACTTCTGCAGATAGAAAAGCATCTAAAGCAATTTACAGTAAGGATCACAAAACTGCTGTTTACAGATATCTAAAAACTTAGTAGTTTGTGAAAAAAAGAAAAGAAAACGTATTTTCATTAACCACTTGAGGACCGCGGTGTTAAACCCCCCTAAAGACCAGGCCATGTTCTTCTAATTGGGCCACTGTAGCTTTAAGGCCTCGCTGCAGGGCCGCACAACTCAGCACACAAGTGATTCCCCCTCCCTTTTCTCCCCATCAGCAGAGCTCTCTGTTGGTGGGGTCTGATCACTCCCCCAATGTTTGCTTGTTTTTTTATAAATATTTATTACATTATTTTTTAAATAAATGTAACTATTTTGTAAATTTTTTTTTATTTCCCCCCCGCCAGCCAATCAGTGTGATCGGCTGTCATAGGCTTCAGTACAGGTATATTAGACAGCGATCGCCACTGGGAGCCTAAAGGCGGAGTGGAGATGCGCGGAGATGCGAGCACATCGGCGCACGCGATCTTCTGCTAGTCCCATTGAAGGCCATTCACGCCAATCGGTGTGGTGCGGTGCTGGGGTTGCCGCCGCGTTTACGCCAATTGGCGGGGAGCGGTCGGCAACTAGTTAAAGGCACCAATAGGGTCTTTATTCCTTTTGTGTGCTTCACAAATATATACAGTAGAGTCCCAGTTACCCAGAACTCAACTAACCATCAGTCTTATTCACCAACCAGCACCAATCGCCGGCAGCACTCACAGTGGTGAAGAGGCCAACTTCTTAGGCTGATTGTGAGCTCTGCTGTGCTTACAGACTGTGTTCCACTGTTCCACCAAGGCTAATCTACTTTCAGTTACTAAACATTTAAAGCGGAATATAACCCAGAATTTCTTCTTTGCTCTAAAAGATTATTTACAGCATATAATATACTAACACAATGTTTTGTTTTTTTAGTAAAACAGCATTTAAAGGGTTACATCACAGGACTGACTTTTTCTCCTGCAGGGGCTGCTGCATGGGAACTGGTGATTAGCTTATCTTCTGTATACATTCTTTCCTTGATGCAATTAAGTAAACATTCTCTGGCTGTGCAGAAACTTATGCTAATGAGTCCTGGGGTAAAACACAGGTCAGAAATCACTGATGGCTGCATTTACAGAGACACTGAAGCGGAAAAAAAATGATGATATTATGATTTGTATGTGTAGCACAGCTAAGAAATAAAACATTAAGATCAGATACATCAGTGTAATTGTTTCCAGTACAGGAAGAGTTGAGAAACTCCAGTTGTTATCTCTATGCAAACAAGCCATTAAGCTCTCCGACTAAGTTAGTCATGGAGAGGGCTGTTATCTGACTTTTATTATCTCAACTGTTCCTGGACTATTTACTTTTCCTCTGGCAGAGGAGAGGTCATTACTTCACAGACTGCTCTGTAAGACTCATTTTGAATGCTGAGTGTTGTGTAATCTGCACATATTATAGAATGATGCAATGTTAGAAAAAACACTATATACCTGAAAATAAAAGTATGAGAATATTTTCTTTGCTGCTAATCTTCTAGTAATTATTCATAGTACACAACCAATTCACTATATCATTTTTTTTTTCCACTTCAGTGTCTCTTTGAAACAGAATTACAACAGTTATGAATAAAATGCACCAGCAGCTTTCAAAGTAAATAAACTGAACTTTGGGAAGTTCAAATTTATAAATGAATTATAATACTTGTGCACAAAATTAAATATGATAATTGTATGGGTTATAAAAAGTAGGAAAACCCATTTTTGTTGAATATTTTGTCCGTTTTAAACCGCTTTAATACAGAGTTCACGGCATGATTATAGAGTGGGGTATAGTACTGTATTAGCTAAGCCTATTTGTAACACTGAGTCTCAGGCAATCAGAAAGCCAACTTATCTAGCACCAACAAATCCCTGTTGGTGCCGGATAACCAAGAACCTACTGTATCTCTTTTATTGCTGACCAGAACTTTTGCGGTTCTTTTATCTGGACAAAAACAAGACACAGAACATTTATATCGCACTTTTCTCCTAGTGGACTCAAAGCGCCAGAGCCGCAGCCACTAGGGCGCGCTCTATAGGCAGTAGCAGTGTTAGGGAGTCTTGCCCACAGTCTCCCACTGAATAGGTGCTGGCTTACTGAACAGACAGAGCAGAGATTCGAACCCAGGTCTCCAGTGTCAGAGGCAGAGGCAGATTTCCTTATTAATCTCCTGATATCATCCATACCGGAACCTTCGCTCCTCCGAAGGGACCCTCTTGTTATGCAGAAGCTTTTCTCTATTGAGGTAAGTACCAGATCGCACTGTACAGATCTAAAACTGATCCCATTAACATAGGATCCATTTGCATCCGTTAGGGTCGGTCACGTCTGTTTCATTCTGCTACTGCAAGTGTAAAGTGTCCCTAAGTATATAACTTTACTTTTTTATCCCCCCATTTGGGTCACTTTAACCCATTTGGGACTAACATGCTCTGACCCTTTAACGACCAGAGCATTTTTTTTTTACTTTACACTTCCTGATCACTGTGATTGGCTCACGGTGATCAGGAAGTCACAAGTCAGCACATGAGTGATCTGCCCCCTTTTTTTTCTCCCCACCAACAGAGTTTTCTGTTGGTGGGGTCAAATCGCCCCCAGGAATGTTTATTTATTTTTTATAAATGTTTCTTGTAATTAAATTTCCCTCTTTTTTTTAATTATTTTAACATCCCTCCCTCCCCCTGTCAGCCTATCACAGCGATCGACTATGATAAGCTTTAGCCGATCACAGCAGATCGCTCCTGTGTCCCCCAGGGGGACAGCGGTGTCACGTGGCTGTCCCCAGTACAGCGCTGCCTTAGATCGCAGCGCTGTACAGTCCTATTTAGATGTGATCGCTGCTGGGAGACTGAAGGCGGAGTGGAGCTCTGACATTCCAGCGGGGATGCGCGTGCATCGGCGCGTGATCCCCTGCTATCTCCGCCCGCAGCCATTCATGCCAATCGGCATGGACTGGAGTGGTCTTGAGGCTGCCGCACTGCTCACGCCAATCGGTGTGGAGCAGTCGGTTAAAATAAAGTACACTACTTGATCCGGGGGGCTGAGTGGATCAAGTAGCCTTAAATATCCCCGCCACTTTCACTTTTGTAACCTCTGGGTCAGCGCGCAGGGAGGTGGGGGAGCAGCAGGGGGCGTGGCCAGGGAGAGAGACTCTGAAGGAATGCCGCTGGTGGGCATTTTGGGCAGGGAATCCCTCTCCCCTGTTTTTACCTCCGAGATGGTGACAAATAATGTTACATATCTCGGGGGGGGCATAGCATGGTGGTGGTGGGGGAGGCAGAGAGCGGCGGTGTGGGGACACAGAGGCATGTCATGAGGCAAAGAACATGCCCCTGTGTCCCATCTGCCCACCTCAAGAACCACCTCGGGTTTCCTTTAACTGTCAGCAGTCCTAAGCCAGGCCGTCAGGGTCTAATACAGGCATGGTCAAACTTGGCCCTCCAGCTGTTGAGGAACTGCAAGTCCCATAATGCATTGCAGGAGTCTGACAGCCACAGTCATGACTCATAAAGGCAAATGCATTGTGGGATTTGTAGTTCCTTAACCTTCCTGGCGGTAAGCCCGAGCTGAGCTCGGGCTATGCCGCGCAGGAGGATATCTCAGCCCCTAGTGGGGCGATTCGCCCCATTCAAAGTGCTGTACGCGCAGCTAGCACTTTGCTAGCCGCACGTACAGCTTGATCGCCGCCGCTCTGCTGTGATTGCCCGCACGCAGCGGCGGAAGAGGGCCCCCTCCGCCAGAGCCCTGCGCTGCCCGGACCAATGAGTTCCAGGCAGCGCTATGGGCTGGATCGGTGGCGTCTGACGTCAGGACGTCGGCTGACGTCCATGACGTCATTCCGATCGTCGCCATGCCGACAGGAGAAGCCAAACAGGGGAACACGTTATATACGCGTTCCCCTGTTTGCTATTGATGCCGGCGACGATCGCACTAGAGGGACACATGCGCCCTCTAGTGGTGTTTCATGTAGCTACCACTCTGGTAGCTTTACATGAAACATAAAAAAAAAATTTAAATGGATTTCTGCCTAATTGGCAGAAAAAATTAACCGCCAGGAGAGTTAACAGCTGGAGGGCCAAGTTTGCCCATGCCTGGTCTAATAGCTGATTGTAATCACTATAGTGCCATCTAGCGTTTACTTAGCATAGCTGCAGCTGTTGCAGTTAGGATCAATTTTTTGCCCATCTGCTATAAAAATGCACAAGTCTCCAGCTAAGAGTTGTGACTCACAAAGCACAGAACAAACGCCAAGATCGGATCATTGATGTGAGGGTGCCAGTGCTCATCCTTCGGGCACAATAACATTCTTTCCTTTCTTTTGTTTGGCACAGAGTACAGTAAACATTTTACTTGTGAACAAGCTCTGTTTCCAACTAAACATTTAAATTATGGAACTGAAGGGCATTAGCTGCAGCTGTTCACATTTACAGCCAGGACACAACAATGGTTCAAACCTCATAATCTTTACTTTAAAGAAAAAGAGAGTGGATACTGCGCCTGCGTTGGAGCCAAGAGATAAATATTTACATCGCCGCCGCTTCGGAAGCCTTTTTGCTGCCGCCGTGGGACCAAGGAAGACGGGGGAAGCCTCAATAGGATCCGGAGGCTTCCCCACCCTGAGGTGAGTACCCCCCAGGGGGGGGGGGTTCATTACAGATTTTCTTCAAGTTTTAGCGTACTTGCATTTCAGTGTCCTAAAAAAAATTATTTAAATGGAACCTGAACCGATGTACCTGCAAATGATTATTTCATACTTACCTTGCCATTAGTTCCTCTCAGAAGCTCACCATTTCCTTCTAACAATTACCTCTTCCATTTCTGACAAGATCTTGTCAGAACTGAAATATATCAGTTGCTGCCAGTTATGTATCAGTTGCTGTCAGTTATAACTGAAAGGACAACTGATGTGCAAGGTAATGTCCATGTTTCCCTATGGATCAAATGGACGATATTACAGTTTAACAGTGCGATGACCAGGAAGCTGTTATGGGGCAATAGCCATTTTTAAAATGGTGGACAGAGAATTCCATTGATCACAGTGGACCAACAGGACACAGGGGAGGTTAAAAAAAATTGATTAGTGTACTACATGGGAGGTAAGTATGAGTTGTGTATGTTTATTTTGACTTTTATTTTTCAGTTCTGGTTTGCTTTAAGGGGAACCTAAACTGAAAAAAGAGCAGTTTAACTTACCTGGGGCTTTTCCCAGCCCCCTGCAGTCCAGGGCCAGCACCTCCTGATGGTGCCCCCATGCACAGGAGGGTTCTGCGCTTGTGCAGTACCTAAACATTGCTACTGTGCATGCACATAATGCTCCTGGCTGTCGTAGCATGATCAGGAGGATCAGTATGTGCAGTAGCCAGGGCTGGATTAAGGCCAAGGCCACCTAGGCCATGGCGTAGGTCACCACAGGAGCAAGGGCACCAAAGCAGCAGGCTAAACTGGTGCAGCATGTAGTGCAGGGAGATCAGGTGAGCGCCTGACCGCAGTACTATGCTGCCAGCCGCCTAGGCAGCGGCTGCCCTGCTCTCTCTGCATGTTGGCGTTGTGGCCGGCGGCTATGGACTTGAGCAGCATTGCAGAGTCACGAGCGGAGGATGTGAAATAGCAGCTGCCAGTCGCTCACATCTCCGCTCGTCTCCAACGTAGAAGCTTACTCTTACTCGCTGGTAACATGCTGGCAAGTCACAAATGAGAGATGCTGGTTGGAGGGACAGATATACAGCAGAGGCTGATGGAGAGGAAGAGGAAGCTTCTGCAATGGAGACGAGTGGAGAGGTAACATTAATGGCTGCTGCAGGGTGGAGGCGAGCTGGCTACCTATACTGAAAGGTGGGAGTGGGTAAGGGAGGGATTAAGGGAGTCATGTGGCTACCTATACTGGAGGGGGAGGGATCATCACGCTACCTATACTAGATGGAAAGGGGGAGGGGTCATCTGGCTAGCTATACTGAAGGGGGCAGCTGGTGACAGTGGCCTTAGATGGTAAAGAGTACAAATCCAGCTCTGGCAGTTTAAGAGAAACACTGCGGCTGACTGGATTGTCACAAAATAACGCCTCTTTTTTCACTTTAGTTACTGTTTATGTGGGTCTCTGATCAATAATCCAATAGACATTCATGACTGATTTTATCCTTATTTTATAATACAGGATTGTTACATTGTTACACCTCAAAATGTACAGTATAAGGGCCGGTACACACTTGCTTTAAAAACGTTTCTGTGCGAAACGTTTTTAAAGCTCCACTTCAACGCAGGAAGCAGATCCTATGTTATAAATAGGATCCGCTTCCACTTGTTGCAAAACACAGATTGTACACAGATCCGTGTGCCGTGGAACACGAGACGGAAGGACCGGAGGGGAAAATGTGTTCAATGAAAGCCTATGAGAAGGGACACTGTCAGTTATCACTAGTCTAGTCGTCGCATCCGCGTCACCCGTTTCACCCGCGTCGCCACCATGACATCATGACGCCATGATGTGTCCTGCCACCCATCGCCGCTGCTCGGTCCCTTCTTAACAGCCCTGTGGCCGGTATTAGCGTGGGGGCTAATAGGAATCCTCAGCAGCAGGGAGAATTCTCATTGGTTCATGTTTAACCAATGACATGTCTCCCTGTAGGCTAGGGATAATTGGCCTGCTGCAGCCTAGGAAGAGCTCCATGCTTCTGCTGGCCTCCAGTCTGTTTTCAGAGCCGGAACAAGCGGCGGCAACCCTCAGTGGGACAGGTGAGCGGTGATTGTTCCAGGGATCGACGCAGGAGTGGACTGGCTGACATGCGTACAAGGAATGGATGGGGTGCGGATGTGGAACGGTCGGGTGTATTTGTTGCAAGCGGATGCAGAACAGACAGTATGCGCTTACTGTTTCCGTTCTGCATCTGTTCAAGTGTGGACCGGGCCTAAGTTGGTACTCTGTGCCCCTAATGATAGTAAAGCAGGTATACTTTTTTGTAACTTACTATCCCTGCTATTGAGATTCATGAACTTCCTGTCAAACAGGAAGTGAGGGAACATTTTCAAGATAGGATAATAAACAGACAGTGGTTTTTGCCCACATTATGTGGACTCATAAAAGGCAAGGGATATGCTCTTCAACAGTTGATTTATTTTATTTAATTCAGTTTCTTTTATTGTCAAGGAGAGATTTTGGAGACACTTTGGCTTGTGTCACATGCATGATTCTGCTAGTTATTGTAGGTATTACAATTTTAAGTAGATCTTATTAAAGACCAACCAAATTTTCTTCAGCAAATTGGAAATTGCAGTCTGGAGGCGAGGGGAGTTCAAGTGACATTGAAGCAAAAAAAAAACAAAAACAAACAACTTATGATATAATGAATTGTATGTGTAGTACGGATAATTAACCACTTCTGTACCACGTGGTTTTTTGCTGATCGGTGCTGCGTGGGCTCTCCAGCCCGCAGCACTGATCAGATAGCAGCCAGGGCGATCAGACTTCCCCCCTTTTTTCCCCACTAGGGGGATGTCCTGCTGGGGGGGGTCTGATCGCCGCCGGCTGCTTGCGCTTGCGGGGGGGCGCTCTTCAAAGCCCCCCTCCACAGCGCTTCCTGGCCTCCTTCCCCTTCCCTCCCTCTCCCTCCCCCTGTCATCCTGCGCCTGATGGGATAGGCTTTAGCCTATCAGATGCCGGCGATCCCCGGCCAATCAGAGGCCGGGGATCGCCGATCTACTCTACGGCGCTGCTGCTGCGCAGCGCCGTATATATGTAAACAGCGGGTTTACATTTACCCTGCGAGCCGCAATCGGCTCATACGAGCCGCCGTTTCCATGGAATCCACTTCAGGATTCAGGGGCGTACTTAAGCGTACGCAGAATCCTGAAGTGGTTAATAGAACATTAGTAGCAAAGAAAAGAGTCTCATATTTTTATTTTCAGTTATAGAGCTTTTTTATATAACATTGCATCATTCTCTAATATGTGCAGTTTACAAACTACACTCTGTATTTTAAACTATGAAACAGAGCAGAGCTAATGACCCTTTGAACTTTCTTGCAGTAAAACCTTAAACAAACAAGGAACATTGAGAGACAGATTGAGATAAGTGCTTCAGAAAACAGCACTGTAGCCGACCAAACTTGGTCTTTGAGCTCAGAGAAGCTCTTTTGCATAGATAACATAGTTAACAGCTGAAGTTTTTTAGATCTTCCTGTACTGGAAACAATGAGACTCCTTTCTTTGCTACGAATGTTCTATTTCTTAGCTGTATTACACATACAAATCATTATCTATTCTAATAAGTTTATTTTTGCTTCATATTCCCTTTAAAGAGACTCTGTAACAAAATTTTCAGCCTTAGTTCTTCTATCCTATAAGTTCCTTTGCCTGTTCTAATGTGCTCTCGCTTACTGCAGCCTTTCCTAATTGCACAGTGGCTGTGTTATATGATCTAATCTGTTTCCTTCTGCTAAGGCTTGAATGTGTGGAATGTGCAGGGCTGCTTGTGATTGGTTAGAAGGGATACACACCCCCTCCAGGCCCCCTGCAGGCTCTGTATGACTCACACACTCTGCTTATGTGAGCCTATCACAAGCTAGTTAATTTGTATGTAAACACTGCCTAAAACTGGCAATTACAAGCCAGGATTGCAGCAGAGAGTGGCAGAAACAGCACAGAGGGGCCCAGGAGAACATAATGAATAGAATGGTATGCTTTTTGCAGTAAAAATTTTAGAGTACAGATTCCCTTTAAAGCAAGTCTAAAGCTTTAATAAAAATTAAATAAAAGGATACTGTAAGGAGAGGGAAGGCTCTGGCCTCTATAGAGCCTTTCGTTCTTCTTGTTCCCACGTAGGCTCCTCCGTTTGACTCTCCCGCTGGGGGAGACTTTGGCAGTCTTCGGAAGCACTCGGCCTCCCAAAGATGGGCGGCTCTGTGCTGCGCGTGCGTGAACGTACAAGCGAGGGCTCACACACATGTGCAGTACGGAAGCCCAAGTGCTTCCAAAGACTGCCAAATCCCACCTAATGCAGGAGAGAGCAGTCCACGACCAAATGGTTGGGGGAGCCAGTGGGGGAATGCGGAGACCAGGAGGCAAATGGGAAGGCTCTATAGGACCCAGAGCCTTTCCTCTCCTTAGGTGAGTATCTGTTTATTATTTTCCTTTCAAACTACCTTTAAGGGGGCCTAGTAGGTTTGCCCAGTATGGGGGCCCAGAAATTTCTGATGGCCTGTCCAGGAATTAGACTTTACATTTATCACAGTTCCCTTTTATGGTCAATTTTTCTTTCTTTTCTTTTTTTTTTAAATGTATTATGCTGACGATGATTCAGAAGATGTCCCTGCTGCCTTCTCGATTAATCACCCATTTCCAGTTTAATCAGTATCAGTTGTTAGATCTGACTTTGCGTAATCTGTTATTTCTCTGGATTACATTTAAGATTGCCGCATCATTCTGGTTAACTCCCACACAGGTCAGAATAAGTCAGTTTTAGAATGAGACTGAATGAATCAGAAATGCAGTCTTCATCTATAGCACACATTGCAATGCTTTTTTTTTCTTCTTTGAAATATCACTTTTTTATAAAGTTTTTGACAGTCTATTAGAGAAATGACATTACCCCTGTATATCAGGGGTCTCAAACTCGCGGCCCGCGGGCCATTTGCGGCCCTTGATACAATATTTTGTGGCCCTCGCCGGCAAAAGCTTCCTTATAGTTCGCTTCAGTGCTCCCAAGTAATCCGCCGAATCCCCGCCGCTAAACGAGGGCTGCAGAGCCCCCAAATCGCCCGGGGGCCAATCCGCCGGCATTTCCTGGAAGGGGCAGAGCTTTCAGCTTCAGCTCTGCCCCTCCTGACGTCAATCGCCACACAGATCGCCGCCTCTCCCCGCCCCTATCTGTGAAGGAAGAGTGAGAGGGGCGGGCAGAGGTGGCGATGCGCCGCAATTGTGAAATTCCTTATGCGGCCCAGCCTCATCCTGACTTTGCCTCCTGCGGCCCCCCAGGTAAATTGAGTTTGAGACCCCTGCTGTATATCATAGCTCCCAACTGCCCCTCTTTCGGAAATACAGTCTCTTTTTGTGAACCAAATCACTCTGTCTTTCTTTCTTCCTCATTTGAGCCTGTTTAAAGTAGATCTGAGATAAACTTTTACTCATTGCATAATTGTGTTCCTTTGATATAGTTTATCGGGCATTCCTCAAGCCAAATACTTTTTTGTTTTGTTTTAATACTCTAATTCCCTATAAACTAAACAAGCCTCACCCACAGCTTCTCCAGTGCCTAGGCACTCTGAGAGCCATGTAGCAAGGGCTTATGGGATGCTCAGTCTGGGCAGGAGGAGGAGAAGGTAACTAGCCAGAGATTTCAGAGGCAGAGGGGAGGAGGGAGGAGGAGAGGGGAGTGAAGTTTTCACAGGCTGAGAGGGCTGGAGATACAGATCAGCTTGCCTGTGTGTAATGTGACAAACAGAACATGGCTGCCCTCATTGTATCACAGGAATAAATAATCATAAACCGTTGAAGCTGTTTGCAGCCAGATTTGCTGAGTAAACTATCTAAACTTTAGATAAGATATATAGTCAAGTTACTTGTTATAGTTAGTTTTTCATCTCGGATCTGCTTTAAAGAGAACCCGAGGTGGGATTTAATTATGCTAGTGGGGCACAGAGGCTGGTTGTGCACACTAACACCAGCCTCTGTTGCCCCATGGTGTGCCTCCAAGACCCCCCTGCGCGCCACTATACCCCCCGCAGTGCTGGCAACACGCAGCGTGTTGCCAGCACAATGTTTACCTCTGCCTGTCTGTTAGTGCCGAAGCAGCTCCCCCGCCTCCTCCGTACTGCTGATTGGAGGGAAGTGACACGGGCGGGTAGCGCCGATACGTAGGAGGCAGGGGAGCGGCGCTAACAGACAGGCAAAGGTAAACATTGTGCTGGCGACACGCTGCGTGTTGCCAGCACTGCGGGGGGTATAGCGGCGCACAGGGGAGTCTTGGAGGCACACCATGGGGCAACAGAGTCTGGTGTTAGTGTGCACAACCAGCCTCTGTGCCACACTAGCATAAGTAAATCCCACCTCGGGTTCTCTTTAAAGACGGATGTATAGATTTGTGTTTAATATATAACAATAACATTTCTATAGCGCTTTTTTATCCGATAGGACCCAAAGCGCTTAGGCTCTCTCAGATTCAGTAATTGGTAGCTGGTTGAAGTATTAACACAATAACATTTTATTTCTGCAAATGCTAAACTGAACCGTTGGGTTTTCAGTCTGGATTTAAACACGTCCACAGATGGAGCTGCCCTGATCTGCTGAGGTGAGGTAATATATGTTATCTTCTACTGAAAAATGTGTTTAAATGACCCTAAACTTTATTCCTAACAAATTAAATTTATATGCAGAGGTTGCGACCAGACCGGGGCCCCTGAACCAGAGGGGCCCGTTGGGTTGCTTCTTCATCCATCTTTTTAGCTTTTCATTGGTGATATGCTGGTAATGATGATCACCTCTATATGTACATTGCATCGTGGTAATCCTTAAACTGTTTCCTTACTTAGGATTACACCTCTCTGATACTGCAGCTGTCCTTGATAGGTTTTGGGGTTCTATATCAATAGTGCTCGGGGCCCCCATGTATGTAAACCCTGCACTGGGGCCTGAGCTCCTTAGTTAGGCCACTGAATCCAGCTATAGTGGAATGCTGGCAGGCGCATGCATCATACATCAGTCGGAGCGGTGGTCGGTGGGTAGGCTAGAAGCCACTCTAGGCCCACATAGATTACCTCAAAAACACAGGCCGATGCATGGACCAAAGACCTCAAGCTGCATCTACTGGTGAGACCTGTGCTTCCTGTGTAAGCTGCTGCCTGATAACTGAGGGAATTGCCAGTCATCTGTGACTTGCTGTGCATGGCTGTAATGCTACAGTATCATCCAGGCTGCACAGAAATGTGGAGAGAGGAGCTCACTATCAGTACAGTAC
Source organism: Hyperolius riggenbachi (assembly GCF_040937935.1). Lineage (NCBI taxonomy): Eukaryota > Metazoa > Chordata > Amphibia > Anura > Hyperoliidae > Hyperolius > Hyperolius riggenbachi. The sequence continues at coordinate 410,812,768 of NC_090650.1, forward strand.
CTGCATTATTAGCTGGTGAGACCTATGCTTCCTGTGTAAGCTGCTGACTGATAATTGAGGGAATTGCCGGTCATCTGTGACTTGCTTGTGCATGGCTGTAATGCTACAGTATCATCCAGGCTGCACAGAAATGTGGACAGAGGAGCTCACTATCAGTACAGTACCTGCATTAGCTGGTGAGACCTATGCTTCCTGTCTGTGCAAGCTGTTGTGGGATTATTGCATGCAAATCCCTGCATATTGAGCATTGTGTATTTTGATCTGTCTTAGACGCTGTCTGTGCTCAATAGCTGAAGCATAGAAAGGAAAGAAATACTCCCAATTATCAACTGAATTAAGATACAGTACTATAGTTACATTGGGCTTGATTCACTAACCGGGGCTAAGCTAGTGTGCCTTATCTGAGGTTAGTGTGCCTTATCTGAACTTAGTGCCCCTTAAAGAGGAACTCCAGTGAAAATAATGTAGTAAAAAAAGTGCTTCATTTTTTACCATAATTATGTATAAATGATTTAGTCAGTGTTTGCTCATTGTAAAATCTTTCCTCTCCCAGATTCACAGTCTGACATGTATTACATGGTGACATTTTTACTGTGGGCAGGTTATATAGCTGCTCCTAGCTGTTTTGGCTGTTAGAGACAGCTGTAAACAGCTAATTCCTGTCTGTGAACATTGTTACATTGTGGCAGTTTGCCCAGAGTACCTCGGTACTCAGAGCTTCTTGTGGGAGGGGTTTCAGCACAAAATCAGTCATACAGCGCCCCCTGATGGTCTGTTTGTGAAAATCATTATATTTCTCATGTAAAAGGGGGTATCAGCTATTGATTGGGATAAAGTTCAATTCTAGGTTGGAGTTTCTCTTTAAGTAGCTTTGTGCACACTAAAAGATGCGCAAAGCTACATTGCGCACTGCACAATAACATTGCACCCATTATACTGTACATGATGCGACCTTAAGGTGCATCAGTGCACCATTATCGTCACATCCTATGTGACCTTATGGTCGCATCATATACTGTATAGCGGGTGCGACGTTATCGACATTACGCTGTGCGCGGTGCAGTGCGCAATGTAGCTTTGTGCATCTTTTAGTGTGCACAAAGCTACTTAAGGGGCACTAAGTTCAGATAAGGCACACTAACCTCAGGTAAGGCACACTAACCTCAGATAAGGCACACTAACCTCAGATAAGGTAAGTGCTGTAGTTTGTGCCCACTAAGTGATAAGGCACACTAACCGGCTTAGTGCCGATTACTGAATCAAGGCCATTATGTGCTAGAGTACACCAATTTCTGAGATCGTAAACTTCTCATATAGGAAACTGCTTTGCCCAGTCCCTGGTTTCCCCAAAATTAAGACATCCACCAAAAGTAAGCCATAGCAGGAATTTTGAGTCCTTCCCCGAAAGTAAGCCCTTGTGGCAACAAGGGGAAAAAGTATGGCAACTTGTGTTATTACTGGAGCCGATTGTATCGCAGGTGAGACCATGGCTCCGTCTTTGGGCCAATCACTGCACTCGCTGCTACTCAGCGAGTGCAGTGATGAGCCTAATAATGGAGCCATGGTCTTCCCTGCGAGACCATCGACTTCAGTAGAAACACAAGCTCAGAGACACAGCGGCATGCAGCTAGGGGTAAGAGGAGGATGCAGGGGGACACCAGGAGGACATGGGGGACAGCGGAGGACATAGTGGGACACGGTACACAGGAGGAAAGGGGATGGAGGAGGACACGGGGACAGAAGAGACAGCAGGAGGACACTAAAAGGAGGACACAGAGGCACACAAGAGGTGGATCCAGCAGAGGAAGAGGCGGCACAGTGGGGAAGGCAGGAGGACACACAGCACAGGAACTTGTGTGTTCATAGGAATATTAGACGTCCCCCGATAATAAGCACAATTTATTATTACTAGCACAACTTTTGGAGCAAAAATTAATATAAGACACTGTCTTATTTTTGGGGAAACATGGTGTTACTTTGGATCTCGGAGTTCTACTTTAACCCTGGGCATAAAGGGTTAGTATAAATGCATGGTGTTTGATTATTATGTCACATGCCTTCAGCACCTCCGCTATTCAGCCCCGCTGGGTGGTGACGATCGCAGCTCTGTTTGGTAGTTGTGGTTCTGTAAAACCACACTCAGGTCTCATGTTTTTCAGCAAATAACATTTTTGAGGTCAGGCGCTGTAGAACGTTGGCACGGATTTATTTGGGTTACCAGGGCAACACATATTTATGCAAATGTTGCCTCAGCTTAGGTTAATTAAATTAAGATTGTTCTGTATTAAGCTGCTGAAAAATGCTCTGGGTAATTTCTGAAGATAATCAGCAGTTTCGGTGTTTGACGTCTGAATTGTACACAAAGCAACATCCCTCGAAAGTCACGAGAGATGCTGAAAAGCGCAACAACAGGAGAGTTAGCAGCATGCCAAAAACGCTGTGTAACTGGAAACTGCTCCATGTGGTCTGCATATAGGATTGCTGGAAAATCTCCAACTGTCACTTACAGGCATTAACTGCCTGTAATCCGGCATCTTAAATGTAAAGCCAAACTGAAAACTAATGTGAGTATGGCAAATGCTCAAAACAATGGCAAGATGTAACCGTGCAAAGGAACTATTCATTTCAGCCCCAATTCTATGGGCGTGCAAATAGTGCAGTCGTCCGGGGCGCTGGATTGAGCGGCAGAAGGGGGGGGGGGGTGGGGGGGGTTAACAGCGGTTAGATAGGTAGGTGTCCCAAATAAAGGTTAGATAGGTAGGTGCCCCGCAGCGGCGGGGTAGCGGGCATGGTAGTTGTTACAACTCACCTTCCGGCGCCGATCCCCCACAACTTCTATCTCCTTCCTCTCCTGGGTGTCCATGGTAGGGGTTAGGCACCACCAGGGGGGTGGTTAGGGTTATGTACCACCAGGTGGGTGGTTAAGGTTAGGCACCATCGGGGGGGGGGGGGGGGAATTGTTAGGGACAGGCACCACCAGGGGGGTTTTAGGGCTAGGCACCACCGGGGGTTTTTAGGGCTAGGCACCACCAGGGGGGTCTAGGGGTTGGGGATACGTACAGGGAGGGTTCTGTGTGAGAGTAGGGTTAGGTATAGTTCCAGTACAATATTTTTAATATATACAATTTATTAAACTATGCTTATTACCACCAAGGGGGGGGGGGGGGGGGGGCGGTCTAGGGGTTAGGGATAGGTATAGGGAGAGTTCTATGTGAGAGTACAGTTGTATTCCTATGTTTCATACAAGTGTAAATATCGTTTTTTTGTTATAGACGGTATTTTTCCATTTTATTACCGTTTATTCAAAATATTTAGCACTTGATTTTCGTTTATAATATAGAAACGAAAAATATTGTTTTATATAAAAACATATAATTTCGTCTATATCCCACGCCCTTTTTTCCAGATGCCTTTTTTGCATGTATGCAGTTAGGGCCCTCCATTGCTCTTGGGCCCCCTCCGGCTATAAGGGCTTCTTCCCCTATAATTATGCCACTGACCATATGCTTTTTGGCCTAGGATGGAGGTCATATGACATTTCTTTCAAGAATGCTCAGGGGCAACGAACCAAGGAAATGTGGTCTTTGCTCCTCATACTAAACTTCTTTACACAAATCCAGGAGCTAAGTCTAAAAATAGAGGTAAATAAGAAACAGCCATTGAAACAAAAACATTTCAAAAAATAAGACAACAGTAAAAGCTATATTTTAATATAAAACACCTTCCACAGTCTTAACCTCCTTGCCGGTTATCCCGAGCTCAGCTCAGGGTAACCTGCGTAGGAGGATTTCTCAGGCCCCACGGGGCCGATTTTCCCAAAAAAAATTTCCCTACACGTAGCTAGCACTTTGCTAGCTGCGTGTGGTACGCGATCGCCACCGCTGCTCGCCGCGCCGAGCTGCCCCCCTAGACCCCTGCGCAGCCTGGCCAATCAGTGCCAGGCAGCGCTGAGGGGTGGATCGGGATTCCCTCTGACGTCCCGACGTCGGTGACGTCATCCCGCCCCGTCGCCATGGTGACCGGGGGAAGCCCAGCAGGAAATCCTGTTCTGAACGGGATTTCCTGCTTACTCTGATCGCCGGAGCGGCTATCATGTAGCGAGCCCTGGGCTCGCTACATGAATTACAAAAAAAAAAGTGCTGCGCTGCTCCCTTGCCGCGGGAATTGGACCGGCAAGGGGGTTAAAAGAGAACTATTGTTAAAAATGGTAACATTTTAAATACATACATATACATTTTTTCGTGACAGTTGTCCTTTAGGATTGCTGTGTGTAGACATTACATAAAGCAATACAAACCACACATCTATTTTATAATGAATAGCCGTCCATGGCATTCCGAAATAGTATACAACAATAAAGGTATCCAGAACTTATGAGGTAATGCTATAATAAAGGAGGAAGATCTTCCTACGCACACCACACTTCCTGTCAATAAGCCTTTTAGGGGAATCCATTTGGTGCCACAACACCTGAAAAAGATGTCTGGCAGTTTTTCATGTAGTCTGTAGTAAGTTTGATAAACTTTGTTGTATATCGGGGCCCATAAAACATTTTTTTTTCAAAATCGCTTTTTACGGAGTCTATAATCCATATTAGCAGGAATAACAATACTGTGTGACTCATTATTTAGAAACTTTAGCAAGAAAAGTTGTATAATCCTGCAGAATACTTATCAATATAACAAAACCGTGTTAGTTAATAAAATTCACAAACAATAATTTTGAATTGCTCTTTTAACCTCCTGGGCGATAATCCCGAGCTGAGCTCGTGGTATTTCGCACAGGAGGATTTCTCAGGCCCTGGTCGGCCGATTTGCATAATTTTTTTTTTGTTACACGCAGCTAGCACTTTGCTAGCTGCGTGTAACTTCCGACCGCCGACGCTCGACGTCGATCCGCCGCTACCCGCCATGCTGCGCAGCCCCCCCAGACCCCTTGCGCAGCCTGGCCAATCAGTGCCAGGCAGCGCTGAGGGGTGGATCAGGACTCCCTCCGACGTCGATGACATTGGTGACGTCATCGCGAGCGTCGCCATGGCAACGGGGGAAGCCAAGCAGGAGATCCCGTTCTGAACGGGATCCCCTGCTTGCGCTGATCGCCGGAGGCGATCGGAGGGGGTGGGGGATGCCACTGCACAGCGGCTATCATGTAGCTAGCGCTAGGCTAGCTACATGATTTAAAAAAAAAATAATAAAAAAAAAAGTGCTGCGCCCCCGCCTGGGCGATGTAATTGTATCTCTCAGAGGGTTAAGTAACTTTCCTTGTACTCCTCTTGACTATTCCTTTAACTTAAACTTTATCTTAAAGAGAACCCGAGGTGAGATCTAAGAATGCTATCAGCACACAGAGGCTGGGTCTGCATATCCTGCTTACCTTCTGTTGCTATACACTTCCCCCCCCAACCCAACCCCCCCCCCCCCCCCCAATGCTCTGCTATGCCCCCATAAATCAAACGCAGAGCTGTCGACACACAGCATGTCGCAGCCGGCTGTTTACTTCTGTAAGTGTCAGTCTCTGCCGCTTCCCCATTTCCTCCATAGTTTAGGTCCCCGCCTGCGTCCTTTCCCTCCAATCAGTGGGGAGGGAAAGGACGCGGGCGGGGACCGGCGCTATGGAGGAGGCAGGGGAGCGGCAGAGACTGACAGATGTAGATGTAAACAGCCAGCTGCGACACGCTGTGTGTTGACAGCTCGGTGTTCCATTTATGGGGGCATAGCAGAGCGCGGGGGGGGGGGGGGGGGGCTTAGGGGGGATCGGTATAGCAACAGAGGCTGGGCTGTATATGCAGACCCAGCCTCTGTGTGCTGATAGCATTCTTAGATCCCACCTTGGGTTCTCTTTAAACCCTATGAGCTGGTTTCCACTTGGTCGGCGTGCGTCTTGCAGGACGCATGTCGGCAACTGTAATGATGCAAGTACTGATCCGCATTGTTTAGCCCTGCCCGACTTGCCTGTAGCCAGGGCTGTATTTACCATAAGGCACTCTAGGCACATGTCTACAGGCACCTGATGATGGAGAGGCAGCTCACTCCCCTCCCCCTAGTGCTTCTCTCTCTCCTTCCCTATGCAGAGTCCTGATGAGAGTGTAAATGAGAGGTTACTCACCTAGCTCTTTGCATTCCACTGACGAGATCTCTCATCAGTCAGGGGCACCTCTAGCTACTTAATACTGAGGTTCCTCTAGCTACCTAAAACTTGGGGGCACCTCTAGCTACTTAATACTGAAGGTACCTCTGGCTACCTAATACTAAGGGACTAATACTGGGGCGCCGTTACTGTACCATCCCCTCCAGAACCATCGGGTACAGGAGTCCCTTCTTCCCTCAAGCAGTCCTCCTGCTGAACTCGAGTGAGATAGCCCCACCAGATCGGCCCTTCTGAGACACTTTAGCCCTTTGGTTTAACACCCAGCCGCACACCCTGAACTTCTAAAGCACCTCCTGTGCAGCCCTGTTTCACACTTCGGCTGCTGTTGAGTTCCCTACACTTGCCCCCTAGCTCATGTCCTCGTGTTTATCAACGTAGTCCATTATCTATACGTAATCCAATCTATATGCCAATGCTATGTTTGTCATATGTTTTTCACTGCCATGGCCATGTGAAGCACAAATCATTCCAGGTACGTCAACTGGCGTACTTGGCGAATAAAGGTGATTCTGATTCTAAAGAGGCATCTGTAGCTACCTATGACGGGCAAGGGAAGTAAGGGAGAAGTGACAGCTGGGACAACCAGCGCACTTGCGGTGCAGTTTGGTGGGGGTTTGTAGGTTCATAGAGGGAGAAAATAAATAGGGGGTAAAAAGGCGCCCAAGGTGAATAAAATACATAAAAAGCTAAAAAACTAAAATATAAATAAATGAGGTGGCTTACCTCAATGATGACACACCCATATAGGAATGGATATTTATTAGCAAAAAAAAAAGCACAGGCAACGTGTTTCGTGGGAACTCGCCCACTTCCTCAGGCCAAATAAAGTGCCACTAAATGCCGGTAGCCGGATTCAGAGGCGCCTTGAATCCGGCTAACGGCATTTAGTGGCACTTTATTTGGCCTGAGGAAGTGGGCGAGTTCCTACGAAACGTGTTGTCTGTGCTTTTTTTTACTAATAAATATCCATTCCTATATGGGTGTGTCATCATTGAGGTAAGCCACCTCATTTATTTATATTTTAGTTGCTTTTAATGTATTTTATTCACCTTGGGAGCCTCTTTAACCCTTTTTACTGTGTCTCACCCCATCCGTGGGGTGCTCCTACACCTGACCACTGGTGGTCTCTGACACTACCTAGTTTGCCAGTGTGTAAGAGTTTTTTCAAGAGAGCGACCTTCACCAGGTCTCCTGGTACCCCGAGTGGAGTCGGGTTTGTGCATCTCCACCTGCCTGCAGTGGTTGGTTGCCCTTCTGCAATCCGCCTTTGTATTAGTTTAACACCAATTAATTTATTCATCAATCTCTGTGACGTACTGCACCATCTGGGCTCCCGTTGTCTCTGTGTTTCTTTCCATAGGGTGCATATACTCACCCTCAACCTTCTTGCCAGGGGCGTCTCTAGCCATTTTGTCACTCCAGGCGAGAAATCCTGTGGCGCCCCGCCCCCCCCCCCGTGATTGCCATTGCCCCCAACCCCATACCCCCCCACTCCTGTGGTGAACCCCACCCCCGAAAATCATAATGCAGCAACGTTTCACCAGAAAATACACTTATTGCGGCATGGGTTCACCAGAAAATAGTTGTAACGCAGCAGAGCGTTTCACCATAAAATATACTTATTGTGGCATGCACTCACACACAACACACAGTATACACACACACACACTATACACACGCACACAGTACACACACACTATACACACGCACACAGTACACACACATACACCGCACACAACATACACACTATACACACTATACACAGTACACACACACACGCACTCACACTACACACACACACACTACACTATACACACACACACTATACACACGCACACACAGAGCACACTATACACAGCACACAGTAGACATACACTGTACTATTATACTAATCCCGGTTTTCACTACCTTATAGTGTGTCTGATCCCTTATGCAGAGAAATAATGAGGAGAGAAAAGCTGAAAGAGAGGGAAGAAGATATTTGCCTCACCAGGATTGCACTTTTATTTAGCTTTCCTGTATGACAAGAAGACACAGACACCCAGCACTAGGGAAAGAGGGAAACAACAACAACAAATAACAACAAATAACATTTGTAAAGCGCTTTTCTCCCGTGGGACTCAAAGCGCATAAGCATGGCTCCGACCATCGTGGTACAGAGGAAGAATTTTATAAATCTGGAAATGCCAGGCTAAACAGGTGGCTTTTCAGTCTGGATTTGAATAGCTCCAGGGATGGTGCTGTCTTTACTGGGTGTGGTAGGGAGTTCCAAAAAGTAGGGGCAGCATGACAGAAGGCTCTGTCTCCAGATTTTTTGAGGTGCACTCTGGGAGTGACCAAGTGAATGAAGAAGGCTGGTGCACACCAAGAGTGCTTCAGAGCGCTTTTCAAATTTACAGCAATTTGAAAAGCGCTGGGCTAATGTTACCCTATGAGGGTGTTCCCACAGCAGTGTTGTGATCTCAAACATGCTGCAGGTAGCATTTATTGGAGCGATTCTTTCAAAAATCGCTTCACAAAGTCGCATTCGCAAATTGCTAGCGATTGCGATTTTGTCGTGCACTAGCCCAGAGATAGGAGGAGTGGAGTGAGACTGAGAATAGGCTGAGATGGAGCAGAGAGCTTATCTGTATTGCAGTCCCACATTGCACAGAGGCTAGTTGCTGGTAATAGGACTGCTGTCCCTGCCAGTCTCCCACACAAGTCAGAAAGCAGCCCTCCTGGAGTCTAGGGACTGTCAAAACTTTTCAACCTGTTTAACACCTTATCTGCACATGCAGTCATTTTAACAATGGGGAGAGACCAGACAGATTTTTTTCCCACTGTCCTTCCTTTGCATCATGCTGTGTATATTTACCAGCTTGCCTGCCCTCTAATTGCACTTTTATCAGCTAGCCTAGTGTTTTACATTGCCTTACAACAACAAACCTGAATACAGCAGACACAGGACCAACCATAAATCACTGAATGAAAGGCGGCCTGGGGGGCAGTCAATGCCTGGCTGCTACAGTCTCTACTTCCACGCAGTTACCAGTAGCAGAGAGAGGGACTGAATGAATCTCAGGAGCTGATGCTGTACTCGGATCTGATTAGGATAAGTGCCTTCTCTCACTGACTCATTCATTACTGTGGTTCTTTGAATCATTGAGCTGAAGGAAATGAATGAATCAGTCAGTAAATCAGTCATGAGTCAGGCGCTGCTGCTGTGTAACCTGATACCTGAGTGAGTTGAGAGGCATTTCTCCTCTCACTACTCAGTTCAGCAGCACCCTTCCCTCCTCCTGTCGCCCTTCCCTCCTCCTGTCGCCCTAGGCAAAAATTTATAGCTGCCTAATGGCTCAGACGCCTTTGCTTCTTGCATAGAGGGAGAAGTCTAACATGCCAGGACATCTGTGCCTATAGGCTCCTGTGGGGTAAATCCGGGCCTGCCTGCAGGGAAATGCTGCAGATTCTGTGAAGATTCGGGGCGTATTTGGCGCATATTCAGTCTCTCCCAACATTCCCAATCAAGGTAGAATTGGTTCATATTTATACTGTATGCAAAAATACATAGATATAGCTTTGGTGTTATTAAATTATTAAATGTTATTTGGTGTATTAAAGGGACACTTAAGCCTACAAAAAAGAAAATCACCTTTACTCACCTGGCCCCCTGCAGCTGTCCGTTGCCCTCGCAGTCTTGACTGGATCCTCCTGTCCCACTAGGCCAGCTACCTTAACTTTGCCAATAGGCCTGGCGACGCGTAGTCTTCTTCGCTTCCCGTCATCAATAGCGCTATTGCAGACGGGGAAACGTAAAGAGGGAGACGCGTGGCAAGGCCTGCACATTCGCAGTGAGCCTGTCGGCCTAAATCGAAAGTAGCTGGCGGCGGGGGACAGGAGGATCCAAGAGTGACTGCGAAGGCATGGGACGGCTGCAGGGGGCTGGTAGACATGACTGACAGAAGCAGAAAGCCAATAGGAACAGCCTCCCTCTCTTGCAAGTTCCTCTAATGGCTCTGATATGTTCTCAGGAGGGTCCAGTTTCTTTACCCCCCAAGCTGGCACAAAAGAGGCTTCCCCTGCAGCCCTTCAGACTTTTAATCCTTTAGATTCCTGTATAAAGATGCAGAGGAGCTTGTGGGGAAATCATCTAAGCATGGCATGTCTTATGTTTCTTTCATTAAAGTACAACATTAAGAAAGACTAATAGACAGACTCAGAGGGAGTAGAACAAACATGTACGTCTAAAGGGATGTTGGAGATGCCTTCTACTTGTGTACCGCCTTCAGTGCACAGAGAACAGCATGTAACAAAACAGACAACTCCACACTGTTCTACTTACTGAATAGATCTTTGTGAATTGAAGGCGTGTTTTTCGGTAAATTACCGAACGTCTACCGCACCTGTGAAGATCTTTATGAATTTCCCCAAAAAAGTTCTAAAATACTGAATATGGAATTTTACCAACCTGATTTTTTTTTTTTTATTGAACAGCCCTTTTGAATTGAAGCCTATGGCTTTTGCTTCTGGACCCTGCTTAGAACAACCAACACACAGACTGAAATAAATGAACATACTTGTAAGATGCACATGAAGAGCCAGAAGTGGCACCATCAGTTCTATGAAAGGTACCTGTGACCTATATAGCAAGTACTAAAACTTACAACATTTTCCATAAGCCATTGTGAGAGAGGACTCGCTTGGCCCCGGCTATCCACGAACCTCCCAGATGTGCATGTCACTGTTAACCACACTACCATTCGCCCTACCTCTCAAGCCCGCTGTCTGGGTGTCACCCTGGACTCCGCACTCTCCTTCACTTCCCACATCCAAAACCTCACAAAGTCCTGCAACTTCCACCTTCGTAACATCTGTAAGATTCGCCCTTTCCTGACCTCTGCCACCACCAAACTTCTCATCCATGCCCTCATAATTTCCCGCCTTGACTACTGCAATGCCCTGCTGTCTGGTCTCCCTATGACCCGAACAGCCCCACTGCAGTCCATCATGAATGCGGCAGCCAGAATTATCCACTGCTCCCATCGCTCCACCACGGCAGATCCCCTCCTAGAATCCCTCCACTGTTCCTATCCAGTCCAGAATCAGATTCAAGATACTGTGTCTGACCTACAAATCTGTCCACAAAACCTGTCCAACCTACATTTCCGATCTTACTCAGAGGTACACACCTAACTGCTCACTCCGCTCCTCCAATGAACTTTGCCTGACCGTCCCCCGCATCACCCAGTCCCATGCACGCCTCCAGGACTTCTCAAGAGCTGCTCCAACACTATTGAACTCCCTACCTCCACCCATTAGGGCAGCCCCCTCCTTCAACATATTCAAGAAAGCCCTCAAAACTCACTTTTTCACTCTGGCTTACTACCCCTCACAAGTGCTCTAAACCTACAGCTGAACTCTGGTCCCCTACCATTCGTGTCCTTACCTCTCCCTCTAGATTGTAAGCCTTTGGGCAGGGTCCTCCTCCTTTTGTGTCCTACCTGATCTTGCACCTCCATTACTGTGAACCCATGCTATGCATCTGAGTGAACCTAACTTGCCTAATCTCCATGCTCCATCCAGTGACTGACTAGAGTTGGGCCGAACCTCCGATTTTAGGTTCGCGAACCGGGTTCGCGAACTTTCGCGGAAGGTTCGGTTCGCGTTAAAGTTCGCGAACCGCAATAGACTTCAATGGGGATGCGAACTTTGAAAAAAAAAAAAAATTATGCTGGCCACAAAAGTGATGGAAAAGATGTTTCAAGGGGTCTAACACCTGGAGGGGGGCATGGCGGAGTGGGATACACGCCAAAAGTCACCGGGAAAAATCTGGATTTGACGCAAAGCAGCGTTTTAAGGCCAGAAATCACATTGAATGCTAAATGACAGGCCTAAAGTGCTTTAAAACATCTTGCATGTGTATACATCAATCAGGGAGTGTAATTAAGGTACTGCTTCACACTGACACACCAAACTCCACTGAACAGAACAGGTATGCAGTGGCGGGTTCACTAAACAGGTATACAGTGGCGGGTCCACTGAACAGAACAGGTATGCAGTGGTGGGTTCACAGAACAGGTATGCAGTGGCAGGATCAATGAACAGGTATGCAGTGGCAGGATCAATGAACAGGTATGCAGTGGCAGGATCAATGAACAGGTATGCAGTGGCAGGATCAATGAACAGGTATGCAGTGGCAGGATCAATGAACAGGTATGCAGTGGCAGGATCAATGAACAGGTATGCAGTGGCAGGATCAATGAACAGGTATGCAGTGGCAGGATCAATGAACAGGTATGCAGTGGCAGGATCAATGAACAGGTATGCAGTGGCAGGATCAATGAACAGGTATGCAGCCAGGGACAAGCTAAGGCTAACTAATCTTTCCCTATGAGAGACTGCAGTAGCTCGCCCTACTCTAACTAATGCAGGCACACGAGTGGCCACGGCCGCCGCTGCCTGCCTATATAAGGGGGGGTGGGGCTCCAGGGGCTAGTGTAGCCTAATTGGCTACACTGGGCCTGCTGACTGTGATGTAGAGGGTCAAAGTTGACCCTCAGTGCATTATGGGGCGAACCGCAATGGGGCGAACTTTTCCGCAATAAAGTTCGCGTGCGGTACCCGCACGCGAACCACCTAGGTTCGCGCGAACCAGGTTCGCCGGCGAACCGTTCGGCCCAACTCTATGACTGACTAAGCATTACCTTGTACTCATACTGTGCTGCGTGATCTGGTTTTCTTGTATTCCTGTATTGTCATATTGCTGTATGTCACCCCTAAATATTGTCTGTAACCTAAATTAATGTTCAGTGCTGCGTAATATGTTGGCGCTTTATAAATACAATAAATAAATAAATAAAATAATAAACAAGTAGACAAAATGAGAAAACAATACATCCAAGACGTAAAGAATGATGTTTACTAGTTCTCTTTAGCACTGGCAACTGCCAAATTGTTTAGAAATGTTTATAAATAGCAAAATAATTACAGACTGAAATCTCTCCCCCCAAAAAAACTTTTTCCTGGATGAAGTTAAAGAGACTCAGAGATGAAGAATCCGAAAGCTCTGATACTTACCTGGGGCTTCCTCCCGCCCCATAAACACTTTTAAGTCCCACGCTGTCCTTCCGTGGTCTGCCGTTCAGCCTCGGTGATCTCTGTTACCAGGCTCAGTGACATCAGTCCGGGTCTACTGAGCATGCGCGGGAGATCTGCGCATGTGCAGTAGACCCTGACTGGCATCGACTGACGCTGGCTGAACAGAAGACCGCAGGAGGACAGCGTGGGACTTAAAAGTGTTTATGGGGCAGGAGGAAGCCCCGGGCAAGTATAAGAGCTTTAGGATTTTTCCTCTCTGAGTCTCTTTAAATTAATAGAAAAAAATATATAAATACAAGAAGACTGCAACAAGAAAAAGTATCAACAACCACAAAACAAAGACATTTAAATACAGTGAAATGCAGAAAAAATAACACAACAAAAGAAGAACAACCTCAGAGAACTTTCAAAACTTTGTGGAATAATTTACAGGAAAGAGGGGCAAAGCCAAGTGGGGCCCCTTATCCATGATGACCAATTACATTCCAGCTCTTATTTTTCCAATGCAATTTAAAAAGAAATAAAGCCAACTCCCAGCAAATTTGTGTTTAGCTTTGTATAGAATGCTGGTGGACCGGAACCTATTTCTGTTAATATTGCTGTCTGTGTCCCCATTGGATACTCCAAGCTCCATAGTTATTGCTAAAGAGGTGTCGTACTGACCTGAGGAAGTTGGGTTTGATGCCTACAAAACTCGTTGTCTGCAATAAATTGAATATTTTTGAAAACGGTATAGATAGCCATTTTTAGGTGAGCAGTCTCTTACCAAACTGTTTTTAGTTTGCCTTTTTTGCCTGCCTCCTTGTTCCTTGTTCCTATTGGACAGTCTCTCAGTTCGAAACATCATGACTCCAACCACAAGGACAGGAAGTGGAAATATATATCTCAAATAGGAGATATGGTGGGTTGTTGCACCATGTACCATCCCAGTATAGGCTAAAGATGGGTGCTCTCAGCTGTACAGTACATTGGGCCACCAAATGTCAATGCAAGAAGTAATAACTATAGGTAAAGCACTCCATATGTAGATCATTTTATACACAAATCAAGCAGAAATAACATTTTGGGCCACCCCAGACCCCTTTCTCAAGGAAAACACTACCAGTAGCTAGCAGTAATAATCCCCAAGTCCAATTGGGATGCGTTTTCTACCTCTAGGCTCCTGATCTACATCACGTGTAATAGTGCCTCTCCCATTACCTGTACAGCCCTCAATATCCATGTACAGCAGCCCTTCTCTGTCATGTATACCACCCTTGCGCAGCAGCTCCTCTATTTCATGTGTTGCTCTACATTTGCAGCCTCTCTTTGTCATTTGTAATTTGCACTTCTCTACCACGTTCAGCTACCATTTCCCACTGCCCCTTGGGCTGCAGCTGCCCAAGGCCTGTGCCTTTGCGACCTTTCCATAATTCTGGCCCTGATGATCCCTAGAGAACGTGCTCTGGGATTTCTGTCTAGCGATGTATACGGTATGCATAGCTGTAGCCTGTAGCATAAGCACAGTGCTCTTCGCTAGCTGTGAGCACAGGAACCAATTTCTGCAGCTACCTTGTGTTTTTCTTGAGAAAGGGATCCATCATGGCTCTGAAACTTAGAATGTATTTCTGCACAATTTGTGAATTAAATGAACTATAAATGGTGTGCTTGCTGGGACTGTTACTGCTTTAATATCCCGAGTGTGGACATAAACGGCAATGAAAATATTACAGGCCCTACTTTTTCTCTACTCTACAGAAAAAATATGAATTACTACTTGTGTCTGCATTGGACACATTTCTGCACGCGTACTGACCTAGAAGTGGGTGTCAGGAAAATTAGAGTACGGTAAATTGTTACAACCGTGTGCTAAAATATAGGGACTCAGACAGCATTAAAAACCCAACAGAGGTTCTAGTCCTTCCCCACTCTGTCCAAAACCAAAATCAAAGTCTGTGGTAGAGTTGACATTTTAAAGTACAACAGATCTGAGAATGTGTTTCCTTTTAAACAATGCAGATTGCCTGGCTGCCCTGCTGATCCTCTGTCTCTGATACCATAGACCCTGAGCAAGCATGTGGATCAGATGTTTGGCTTAAAGAGAACCCGAGGCAGTGCGGGAAAGGGGCAGATGGGATACAGAGGCATGTTCTCTGCCTCATGACATGCCTCTGTGTCCTCCACACCGACGCTCTCTCTGCACCCCTCCCCCCCCTCCGCTGCGCTATCACCCCCCGAAAGTAGCAACAATATTTGTCGCTATCTCAGAGGGTAAAGGGAGGAGAGGGATACCCTGCTCGAAACGCCCACTAGGGGCGTTCCTGCAGGATTTCCCCAACTGCTATTGGGCAGCTCTTTCTCTCCCTGGCCACACCCCCTGCCACACCCCCACCTCCCTGCACGCTGTAAGAGAGAATCAATCTCTCCTTCCAGCCCCGTGACCCCAGAAGTCATGAAAGTGGAAATGGGCCCACAGGAGCCGTGGAGAGCGACTAAGGATGGCGGCTACCTGGTCCACCCAGCCCCTTGGATCAGGTAGCATATATTTTTTTTAATTGTACAAGCCCACATCGGGTTTTTGTTAAGTTTTGGCCGGATTTGCCACATGCTTGTTTTAGGTGGGTGATGCAGACTCTACTGATGCACGAAAGATCAGCTGGATGCCAGGTGACTGTTATTGTTTATAAGGAAATATATATGGCCGCCTCCATACACCTCTCACTTCAGGTGTCTAGTTGGTTGCTCAGTGGAATATCAATCATTTTGCTTTTGATCCAGTTAGCTATTCCTAGCCTATAAAGAAGACCAGGATTCAATACTAAAGCAAACATTCTAAAAAAATACTTTTCAAATCTATTTATATCTATTTATAAATACAGCTTATATGGCAAGTACCAGAATAAGACTCCAGTTTCAGCATAATGGACCTCGATAAGAAGCAGAAGAGTGTCTGTTGTATCAACCAAGATGATTCTGACAGCTGGAATAGGATTGGTTGTAATTTGCATCATATAAGTATGCTTTCAGACCCTGGGCCTGGTTCCAGGGGCGTAACTAGAGGGGAGCAGCCCGTTCCATCAGGGGGGCCCAGAGCTGTGGGGGGCCCCCAACTACTAACCTTCCCCTCCTCCGATACAGGGGTCTACTATACATCAGATCAGGCATTTTGTGGGTGTGACTATCCTGATGGCCACACTTGTTTAATGACCCTTGTGAGATGGGCCCTAAGGTCGTAAGGGCACCAAGGAGAGGCAAGGGAACATTGGGGGCCCCATCAAAGTATTGCAGGGGCGCCCCATGAATTGTAGTTACGCCACTGCCTGGTTCAATAAAGTTCTCCTAGGATGAGTGATACAGAAACCATGGACTGGATTTATCAAACGTTTTTTGGCTAAATCTATGCAGTGGCAATAGTCTGCAGCCCTATTAGGGATGATCAATGATATGCAAATATTTCTGTCTTTATGCAAATTTATTGAATTTTGTATGCAAATATATGCAGCTTGCAAAAAGGACCAACCGAGTTCAACCCAGGTTTAAGATCCATTTTCAAGCTGCATATATTTGCATACAAAATTTACTTCATGTTTGCATAAACTCGGAGATATTTGCATATCAATGATCATCCCGAGCCACTATGATCATCTTTGTATAACGCCTCTTTTCCACGAACTGTTTATAGGCAGTGAAATGCTCAAACTCTCACAATTGCTCACTGCTGCCTGGCAACTGCTTGCTGAGCACACAGCTCAACAGTTCGTGGAAAAGAGGCCTTAAAGGGAACCAGAGAGGAATGTTGTTAAAAAATAGAACAGGCTTTTATACATACCTGGGGCTTCTTCCAGCCCCATAAGCCTGGATCGCTCCCACGACGCTATCCTCCGCTTCCTGTATCGGCGGTACCGGGCCCGTCACTTCCAGCGGACGCGGCCAATTGTCCGCTTTACAGGGGCTCCCTCCATACCCGTACGCATGAGGCTGCGCAGTAGGCAGCCTCATGCGTACTTATAAGGAGTGAGCCACGTGTGATGCGGACAATTGGCCGCGTCTGCCGGCCGACTGGCCGACTCGCGGCAATGACGGGACCCGGTATCGGCGGATCCAGGCAGCAGAGGACGGCGGCGTGGGAGCGAACCGTGCGTATGGGGCTGGAGGAAGCCCCAGGTATGTATAAAAGCTCCCCCCCAATGTCTCTGGTTCCCTTTAAGGTGCATACACACATCAGACCATAGTCTTTGGAAAATGAAAGATCACAGACCAATCTTACCACCCTTCATGTAGTATGAGAGCCATACCTTCCCAGTCTTTTCCATGGAGCTGTACTCCCCATCAGATAAAACTCTTTGCAAGATGCTGCACACACAGATGCTGTACAGACACAAAAGATCATTATCTGCAAAAGATCCGTTCCTGCAAAATGCAATGATAGTCTATGAGATCTGCAGATCATCATACACACGATTTAACTGACATTCATCTGCAGATCAAGCAATTATCCGAAGATCTGAAAATCCATCCTGGTGGATCTGATCTGCAGATGAATGTCAGTTAAATCAGGTGTGTATGATGATCTGCAGATCTCATAGACTATCATTGCAATTTGCAGGAACGGATCTTTTTCATTTTCACTTCCTCTCTATCCCTGAGGAAACTAGTAGTAAATCA